>NW_026731696.1:392500-449290 GCF_028476545.2 Physella acuta
AACAGGGATTCTAGTAATTAAATAAACATTTTGGACTTTAAGGTAGGCGTCACTGAAAAAAAATGTAAAACAAATTGTTTATTTTTTGAAGTTTTATCTGTCAAGTCAAACTAGTTCTAATGGTAGACGAATTCTAATTAACGATGATTACATTAATTATTTAACAAATTATTTTAACTGTGTTGATTGGATCGTTTTTTTAGAACGAAACAATTCATTATTACAAGATCTACTGCCTAGGATTTGAAATAATTTAAGGGCGCTAAAGCGACGCGAGCCTTGGTATTATGACGGTGGTTTCTCTAAGATCGAAACATTTGGAAAATACTATACACAAAGATACGTGTCGATAAATACCCCCTTGTCTTGACGCTTAACATGAAAGTAAACACACTGGTGGTAGCCAACAAAAAGATAGGTTAACGTAGTGGCCAAAAGAAAGATAGAGGTTACCACTGGGAACCGTTCGGACTAGCTCAAGACAGATATGCTTGGAAAGTTTATGTCAGTTCACAATCAGTGCGAAGAAAAGGTTTACCTAGTGTAACAACATGAATTCTTTGTTGTTATTGTGGGTTCTTCAATATACTCATACGAGCAACAGTAGTTGTGAAACAATAACTTTATTTACACTTTGTAAAGAGAATTAATAGATCCATAGTAAATCCATGGTCACAACTGGTATAAGTACAATCACAGTCAAGAAACAAAGTGTCGTAGTAACATCCTACATTCACAGCCACAGTCCTCAGGTTCAAGTTCTAGCACACAACACCCGTTCACCTTTCGCTCTCTCTTTTATTCACCACTTTCTCTCCCCTTACGTCAATGAGCGATCTCACCCAAAACACGGAAAAACACATGACGATCGCTCAGACAGTCCTTCCGCTAGCCAGGTACTCTTCATTCATGCAAAACACAATATAATAAAGATACATAATAATACAGTCTGTGACACGTCCCCCCTTCGAATAAAATTTTGTGTAACAAAATTTATAAATACAAAATTAGTAGGGCAGGATCATGTGCCAGACAACAAAATTTATAAATACAGTATTGGTAGGGCAGGATCATGTGCCAGACAACAAAAAATTGTGTACAACTCAAAGTAGAGTGAAATATATTCATTTTAGACTAAGCACTTGTAGTCATAAATTTATAGTGCATACAAATACAACAGTATGTAGTGACTATATCAGTGATAATTAAAATATGTCAGTGTTTTGAACAAAAACTTTAAATGTACAAGCATTATATTTAATATTTAATGCATCAATATACATTCACATAGGAGGAAAAAATATTTCAATTACCCAATAACTGTAGTATAAACAAGACAAATGAGTTTAATAAATTACCAAACGAGTCTGGTACATGACCTTATTACCAAACATAATACATAGTTGAAATTATCAAAGACTTAATTCAACTCATAATTTAAATAACTATATCCTATGTGGTAAAAAAAACTTCCTTATCATCAAGGTATGTTATTACCACGCATGAGTAATATACTTTGTTGTCTCCCCTAGTCGACCCATTTCAGTCATATCTAGGTTACAACACAACATTCTTGCCTTTCACAGGTATCGACTAATACAATTCATCATTGAGACTTCCGTCTTATTGTTATGCGGAATAAATAGTCTCTAACTTTTACTTTATACATTATTCCCTGTTAATTAATAGTATAGAATAGGTTTAACATAATACAGTTTTCATTCTTTAGATATAGTACACAATTTATGTTTACTCAAACACATTATTTGATATTTATATTACAGTTACAGACTGTATAATATTAATAAACTGTCAATTAATAATTTATCTTAGCATCCTCTATAGCATGAGTAATCGTTCTCGTGCAGTTGACGATGACCTGTATGCCATCTCTCCCTCAAATTGTAGCTTTTAGCTGTGCTACCATAATGTTTTCCTAGATTTCGTATAACTTTTGTTACTTCATTTGTTTTAATATTCTCCTCTGGTTTCTGAACAACGTCAGTAGTTATCTTGCTTTGTGTACGTTCGTTTGGTTCATCAACCAACTCAATATAAATATTATGGCATTGCTTTGGCCTCTCATAATATGTGTTGCGTCGGTAACTTCCATTAGTATACCTATTCACACTTTTGTCATTCTGATTTGAACTTGATACATTATTTCTTAAATGACTGTATTTCTCACATAACTTTCTGTGTACATAATTGTTTCTTCTCTGATTTGCCAACCTATGCCAACATTGATTTTGGTAATGACCTGCTTTTCCGCAGTAAAAACATCTAGATTTTGGCTTCTTATAAACATGGTGACTGTATTCATAGTTTGCAAAATTTCTTTTTCTTTCATTCTGTGCATTAATGACATTAATGACATTCTTATTAACATGGTGACTGTATTCAAAGTTTGATACGTTTCTTTTACTGTCAGTTTGTAATTTATTGACATTGTAGTTTCTAGATATTGTTTCATCTTTCTTAACTTCCTTGTGCTTCTTTATTGATTCAAGTTCACACATAAATTTCTGGGTTAATTTCTCCATTTCTTTGTTAAATTTATTCTTGAGTTCTAGTATATCTTCTTTATAGTTTGATTCCAATTTTCGAAGTAACTCCTCAATAGGTACGTTCTCTTCATTGTGGCTTATTAAGTTCACTGATTCATTAATCATCATTAGTTTATCATGATTCCTGCCATTCTCCGATGGACTTATTAAATCATCACTGCCATTGACTGATGGGCTTATTAAATCATTTTGACTACCATTCTCTGATGGACTTGTTTCTTGTTGACTGCCATTCTCTGATGGACTTGTGATACAACTTTCAATAATATTCTCGTGTACCTGCGTTTGAGTCAATAAAGAGTCAATCTTAAAACATTCTAATGTATCTGTCACCTTTAAATCATTATTAAGTTCAACCTCTGTTTTATCCTTGGGTTTCAATTCTTCCTGGACTATGTTACTCTGTTCTTCATTCCAAAGGTTGCCAATATTTACTTCTTCAAGTTCTGTTTTAAATTCTGTCTGTTCACTTTCTAATTTTGGTTCATATGTGTCTGTTATAGCTTTCATTTCTAATAGTTCTTGTTCATATGCTAGTTCATGTAGGCCTACTTGTTTTTCCAAAGTTTCAGCCCTTTTATCTGCTCTCTGTTTTCTGTTTCTTTTTTTCCGCTTTCCTTTTGGTTGTACAGTCTCCTCTGCTTTATCTACTTCTGAAATTTCTTCTTCTTTTTGCATGTCTGTAATAGCTCTTGATCTATTACACACTATTTCTATCTCACCATCTAATTCTCTCATTACTTTTCCATGAGCTCGTCGGGGTTGTTCTGTTACTTCGTCCCATGCTTCTTTTGTTTCTTCTATGTCTCTTTCAAGTCGATTGGTTGCCCAGGCTATCTGCTTGTTCATCTTCTTAATGCCTTGTGCCCTCGCCATTTCCATATATTCTTCCAGTTCTGTTTCATGCTTGTGCTTTCTGTCATCTTCTTCTCTTTTTGCTGCAATCTTCCTTTCATCATCTTCTATTTTCCAATTCCTTTCTTCTAACCTCCTAGCCCTCTCTTCTTCCTTCCTAGCCTTCTCTTCTTCTTTTCTCTCAGCTTTCGCCTTAGCAGCTTTTTCTTCTCTAGCCTTCTCTTCTTCTTTTCTCTCAGCTTTCTCTTTAGCAGCTTTCTCTTCATCATTCTTTAGTAGATCTTTTATAAACGCCAACCTGTCTTCCTTCGGAATGTCAAGTTCCTTCACTAGTGCTGTATATTTTTCAAAACTCGACATTTTGATATATTTTCTATTTATGACAAAAAAATGTATTAGTTAACAATAGGTAAATGTTAATTAATTTACAATACCCTTTCTTGGTTTCTGGCTTGTTTTAGTTGATTACAGACATCTGGTAATCCAAGAAAAGTTCATAGTACATATATACGTCCAAAAATAGTTCACTTTGTTGATTCCAAAAAGTTGAAAAAAATTCAAAATAGTTCTAGTAGCCTGTTACAGAGTAGAAATTTGTCCAGTTTTAGATAAGACATCTTTAGGAACAGTTTAGGAACAGTTACAAAAATAAACTTGATCTGCTAAATCCAAACAGTAGAAAAACTTGAACAGCTAATCCATATAGAAAAAACTGGAACAGCTAAATCCAAACAGTAGAAAAGAAACACTAAGACTTGATCGGCTAAATCCAAACAGAAAAAACACACAGACGATATTTACTCGACATTGGTGAGACAATATCGAAATAAGGTGATAAAAATTATCACGTTGATGACTTGACTTGAACAAAACGTCTGACTTGACTACAGCAACCCTTCTGACTTGAGTGTAGATAGATGACTTTCAAGAACTTGACGTACTTGGTAAACAGTGGAAGACCACAGACTGTAATATCTCCATTTCTGACATATGTAGCACCAATTCTTCAACCACTTGTGACATCATAAGTAACAGTAATACAATGTAGCAACATCACTTTATTGCCTCCACTTCTGACACCATATGTAACAACATGAATTCTTTGTTGTTATTGTGGGTTCTTCAATATACTCATACGAGCAACAGTAGTTGTGAAACAATAACTTTATTTACACTTTGTAAAGAGAATTAATAGATCCATAGTAAATCCATGGTCACAACTGGTATAAGTACAATCACAGTCAAGAAACAAAGTGTCGTAGTAACATCCTACATTCACAGCCACAGTCCTCAGGTTCAAGTTCTAGCACACAACACCCGTTCACCTTTCGCTCTCTCTTTTATTCACCACTTTCTCTCCCCTTACGTCAATGAGCGATCTCACCCAAAACACGGAAAAACACATGACGATCGCTCAGACAGTCCTTCCGCTAGCCAGGTACTCTTCATTCATGCAAAACACAATATAATAAAGATACATAATAATACAGTCTGTGACACCTAGTTTGAAGTTCATCTATTTATAGCTGTAATGACGTCAGTTTCTGACGGGCCGTGAGTGCAGTGGTCAGCATTGATGTGTGCACGTGACCAGTTTGTGCACACGTGACCAGTTTGTATTGGCCATGATAGCCACGACACACAGGCCGTGACCCCAGAGACACAATCCCTGACCCCAGAGACACGTGACCCCAGAGACACAAGGCGTGAACCCAGAGACACAAGGCGTGACCTCAGAGACACAAGCCACGACCCCAGAGACACAAGCCGTGTCCCTAGAGACACAAGCCGTGAGAGACACAAGCCGTGACCCTAGAGACACAAGCCGTGACCCTAGAGGCACAAGCCGTGACCCCAGAGACACAATCCCTGACCCCAGAGACACAATCCCTGACCCCAGAGACACAATCTTTGATCCCAGAGACACAAGGCGTGACCCCAGAGACACAAGCCGTGACCCTAGAGACACAAGCCGTGAGAGACACAAGCCGTGACCCTAGAGACACAAGCCGTGACCCTAGAGACACAAGCCGTGAGAGACACAAGCCGGGACCCCAGAGATACAAGCCGTGACCCCAGAGGCACAAGCCGTGACCCCAGAGACACAAGCTATGAGAGACACAAGCCATGAGAGACACAAGTCGTGACCCCAGAGGCACAAGCTATGAGAGACACAAGCCGTGACCCCAGAGACACAAGCCGTGACCCCAGAGACACAAGCCGTGACCCCAGAGACACAAGCCGTGAGAGACACAAGCTGTGAGAGACACAAACCGTGAGAGACACAAGCCGTGAGAGACACAAGCCGTGACCCCAGAGACACAAGCCGTGACCCCAGAGACACAAGCCGTGATCCCAGAGACAAAAGCCGTGACCCCAGAGACACAAGCCGTGACCCCAGAGACACAAGCCGTGACCCCAGAGACACAAGCCGTGACCCCAGAGACACAAGCCGTGAGAGACACAAGCCGTGACCCCAGAGACACAATAACATTTTTAATCTTGATATAAATTGTCGCCTGTGAAAAATAAGAGAGGGGAAGTAACAGGGAAGCTACCCGCAAGCTGATTTCTTCAAGTAAGATTATACATGTGGTTTTTTAAAATTTATCTCCCACCCGCCCCCCGTTCCACTATCCTCAAATCTAAGATTACCAGGATCTATTTTAACATGACGTGTTTCAATTGTTTTGTATATTTTAAAAAAATAGACCGATTACATAAGGTTTAAAATAGGTCACATGAGAATAATTTTGACTCAATATTACATTTGTACGTGCACTAATACTTCTGAAAGCTGATGTTACGTAACTAAGTTATTTGAACTGCACGTGTAAAAAAGTTGTGTTTGTGTAGCAAAACAATTTTTTTTTGCTTTGTTATTAAAAAAACAACAAAGAAACATCTTAGTTTTTGATGATGATTCAATATACATTTTCAGGTGCAGCAATTAGTGTTTACCTATCGTTTAGGGGAGCTAGTTGTTGATGCGCATTATAGTAACTGAGAGTGTTAGCCTGATGGTGTAGATGTAATGGTGTTACACTGATGATGGTGTTACACTGATGATGGTGTTACACTAATAATGGTGTTACACTGATGACGGTGTTACACTAATGATGGTGTTACACTAATAATGGTGTTACACTGATGACGGTGTTACACTAATGATGGTGTTACACTAATAATGGTGTTACACTAATAATGGTGTTACACTGATGATGGTGTTACACTAATAATGGTGTTACACTGATGATGGTGTTACACCGATGATGGTGTTACACTAATGATGGTGTTACACTGATGATGGTGTTACACTAATAATGGTGTTACACTAATGATGGTGTTACACTAATGATGGTGTTACACTAATGATGGTGTTACACTAATGATGGTGTTACACTAATTATGGTGTTACACTAATGATGGTGTTACACTAATGATGATTTTACACAAATGATGGTGTTGCACATATTTTGGTGCACTGATTGTGTTATACTGATGGTGTTATACTGATGGTGTTATACTGATAATGCGATATACTGATGGTGTTATAATAATGGTGCGATATAATAATGGTGTTATACTGATGGTGTTATACTGATTGTGTTATACTGATGGTGTTATAATGATGGTGTTATAATGATGGTGTTATACTGTTGGTACTTGAGACCAGATTCTTTCATTTAACATAAGTCGATGCTAGGCTCAAGCAAAGCAAACACAACCATGTGTCTGGATCCTGGGAAACACATCTCTAGCTAACATAGAGGTCATGTACACAATGTGTACAACTTTCGTGTAGGCTTCCAGCAATATCAGACATCACGAATACATACAACCAACATTCGACAAGTCATCCAACATAATAAGCGCATCTTTTGGTCAGTCATCCAACATTTGGTCAGTCATCCAACATTTGGTCAGTCATCAAATATTTGGTCAGTCATGCAACGTTTGGCCAGTCATCCATTCTGTCTATCATCCAACGTTTGGTCAGTCATCCAACATTTTGTCAGTCATCCAACATTTGGTCAGTCATCCATTCTGTCTATCATCCAACGTTTGGTCAGTCATCAAACATTTTGTCAGTCATCCAACGTTTGGTCAGTCATCCATTCTGTCTATCATCCAACGTTTGGTCAGTCATCCAACAGTTGGTCTGTCATCCAACATTTGGTCAGTCATCCATTCTGTCAGTCATCCAACATTTGTTCAGTCATCAGACATTTGTTCAGTCATCCAACATTTGTTCAGTCATCCAACATTTTGTCAGCCATCCAACATTTTGTCAGCCATCCAACATACCAGATGTTATAGGAAACAAAATAAAGTAATATCATTTTAAAGAAAACCTTCACAAGTGCAAAGAAGATTGGACAGAGAGCTATTTCATCCTGGTGTAATCGATCGCTTTAATCTGAAATGTATCAACTCATCGGTTACATTAGAACACAACTGGACACGATAAATAAAACTGCAAGATCAGATACATTTTACCACGTTAATGTGAAATATCATTTCTGTAAGTCACGTGTTCTGTCTCGACCAATGAAAAACGAGGACCCACTCACCATCAGTTGTTTGAAATATGCCTTTCCCGTACACACTACTCTCTGCTAGGGGAAACAACCTAACTCTAATCTCGGCAAAGGGGGGTAACTCCAAGCTACTTTATAATACAACGATGTGTTGAAGATTCGCACAGAAACAATGACGACATCCAACATCCAGACAATACCATTCATCTAGCCACATAATACAGCTCTATTCATCTAGGCAAATAATACAGCTCTATTCATCTAGGAAAATAATACAGCTCTATTAATCTAGCCACATAATACATCTCTATTCACCTAGGCAAATAATACAGCTCTATTCATCTAGGAAAATAATACAGCTCTATTAATCTAGCCACATAATACATCTCTATTCACCTAGGCAAATAATACAGCTCTATTCATCTAGGAAAATAATACAGCTCTATTAATCTAGCCACATAATACAGCTCTATTTATATAGCCACATAATACAGCTCTATTTATATAGCCACATAATACAGCTCTATTCACATAGGCACATAAGATAGCTCTGTATATCTAGGAAACAATATTGTGCTCAAACCACCAAGAAGCAATAATTCTCTCACATTTTCATTAGGTTTACAATTTCCTAGAGTTCGAAACCCTCCTTCACGCAACGGGTTGAATCTGTTTACAAATTAAAGGGCACTTCACATAACTCTTGTCTATAGAGAAAGACATGGTTTAGAGAAAGTGCTCAGAATTAGTAGAGCCTGGGAAGAATTTATTTGGTACCTTTCTATAAATCTTCCAAGGTTGAAAGTAGTTGAGAGCCAAGCCCTCTGCCCCCCCCCCCCCTTCTCACCTGACCCCTCCTGCAAATTCATGAACCCTAAAAAGGATTCCAGACAAAATAGAATCCGCAGTGGACTAATTAATAACGATTGGTCTTCATTAATTCATCGTTCATATACTCCGTCAATATTCCAAATACTGATGGTTGAATCCATCAAATCCCCGATAAGTCTAGTTCGTCACTATCTCGAGTCTAATCGCGTGTATCGATGGTCAGTTCTGGGGAGATGGGATGGGGCAGCTGGTCAGTGGTCACAGCGGGGTTGGGGGTTAGCGTGAAGATGATCGATCTCTACCAGGACCAGCGATCAGTCATGTGATCATGGAGCTTCCAGAAAACAAAACTTTCGGTACTCTTTTGTTTTGGGAGGAAAATATACAGTGTACTTTTATTCTCTCATGAAGGTGAACCAGTAACTGTCTCAATACACAAGTTTTGTTGAGAATTCGTGCATCAGGTTATTGATGCACTAGCCGCGTCCTCTCTGAGAATGTAATAAAATTGTCATTGACGAAAATGTAACAAGTACTAGCATGTAAATCAGATCCGAAATTAGTCGCCGGAATTTGTAACAACTTTCTGTGCAAGAAAACAAATCTACGGAAAAATAAAACGACTTTCTGTGCAATAGAACAGATTCGAAATGAGTCGCCGGAAAAATAAAACCACTTTTTGCGAGTTAAGAAAAGAAACGTAGGCAGGATGCGTGAGATATCTCTAGTTGTGGAACCAAGACGGATCCCATGAATAATGTCAGTGTTTCTCAATTTTTTGGCTCTGGGTTTTTTTTTTTTACTCCCGGATTTTGGCGAAGGCGCGAATTTCGAGGCAATTTTTTGTTCTCTTGTCGATTGAACGCGCTGATAGTTTGGATGATTTCTAGACTTGCTTTGGCCGTACACGTGTCGGAGTACCCGACTCAGTCAGTTTTGTACCGCTTGCGATAGTGTGTGTCCTGCTTAGAGATAGGTTCGGGATAAGGTGTCTCAGCTAGGGATAGATTCACCAAGTTTTTTTCGTGTAATTTAATATCTTAGCTAAGTCCCTAAGCACACCCAGCTCTTTTGGATACACAACTCACGTAAGGGAAATCAAAGGCGGCTGGGCATTATTGCTGACCACACTAACTCTTCATATGCCGAGGTCTCTGAAACAGATGGACTCTACTCGGAGGCGTAGCGACCCTTCCCGGCGCCCGGGGACAAACTTTTCGATTTGCACCCCCCCCCCTCAAACTTTCGATTTCGATTTGCACCCCCCCTCATCCTTTCAATTTATTTTTCCAACCCATTTTGGCGCCCCCTAAGGTCGGCACCCGGGGACATATGTCCCCCCCCCCCCTCGCTAAGCTACATACTCTACTTCATCTGCCCCATGTGTCTTGGGCACGAACGGTAAAAGATGAAGGGATGAAAAACTTAGCTACAAGGCCATCACAAGGTTCGATTTGAACTTATTTTATTGTCAGTTGATAAGCACACGCTTTTTCTTTAAAATGATGGCACATTTGAAATAAAAGACAATTCTGAATAAAAGATGAATGGCATATACAATTATAAATAAACGGAATAAAAAAAATAATGCGTTTGATATCCGAAAAAGTGGGTTTTCTTACATAGCTGAATCAACCGACAAGGCGATTTTATCAATGAGGCTGATGTTTTTTGTTGTAGGCTAAAGATTTAAAGAGATTTATGGGGGAATGACGCGCAGTTATAAAACCTCGATGTAATAAATCAAGTTGTTAAATCACAGAGATTTGGACAAGGCCACTGGGTCATAGCAAGTGTTTGGTTTAGCTCTTTAGCTGAAGTCGACCCTACATTGTCCCCCACTCTTGTCTAGCTGAAGTCGACCCTACATCGCCCCACCCTTGTCCTTTAGCTGAAGTCGACCCTACATCGCCCCACTTTTGTCCTTTAGCTGAAGTCGAACCTACATCGCCCCACCCTTGTTGTGATGTTACGAAAGGATCTTGTTTGAGGTTCTTCTTGTTGCACCAGTTGTGAGGGTGGGAATTTTTAAGAGGCGTAACGAATCCAACAACACAAGTCCAAGTTCAATTATGAAATGTTCTTTATTAACAAAGATATATATTCAAGTTTCTACCTAACTAGCCTATTCTATACTCTCTACTCAGTCTACTGTTTACTACTACTACTACTACTAACTGTTCACTATACTACTAACTACGCACTCCCATGACCACTCCTAACACTATCTAACTGTTCTCTACATAACTACGTCTGATCCATTCTACAACCTAGCACCTTCTGCACTCTTCGCTAGCTACCTGTCAACTGCTGCTAATATCTCTACTGACCCACGCCTCAGTGGTCAGCTGACCGTCCCACGTGACCGGTCAATTCCCGTATTTTTATTGGTCTCTCTCTGACCAACTCGCTATAGCCTGTTTCTGCTATCTACCTGACCTATCCGACGCAACCTTGCGTCATCACACTTGTCCTTTAGCTGAAGTCGACCCTACATCGCCCCCACCCTTGTGTTCGACCCTACATCGTCCCCACGCCCCACCCTTGTCCTTTAGCTGAAGTCGACCCTACATCGACCCCACCCTTGTGTTCGACCCTACATCGCCCCACCCTTGTGTTCGACCCTACATCGCCCCACCCTTGTGTTCGACCCTACATCGTCCCCACGACCCACCCTTGTCCTTTAGCTGAAGTCGACCCTACATCGACCCCACCCTTGTGTTCGACCCTACATCGCCCCACCCTTGTGTTCGACCCTACATCGCCCCACCCTTGTGTTCGACCCTACATCGTCCCCACGCCCCACCCTTGTCCTTTAGCTGAAGTCGACCCTACATCGACCCCACCCTTGTCGTCGACCCTACATCGTCCCCACGCCCCACCCTTGTCCTTTAGCTGAAGTCGACCCTACATCGACCCCACCCTTGTGTTCGACCCTACATCGCCCCACCCTTGTCGTCGACCCTACATCGCCTCACCCTTGTCGTCGACCCTACATCGTCCCCACGCCCCACCCTTGTACTTTAGCTTGTCCACCCCCCCTGCCTACGCCTCTTGGTTCCTCATGTGCAAACAAAGCTCTAGAATTCTAGACAGAAGAGAAAAGCTGAACTATAACGATGGGCTATAAATAGAAGTACCATCAAGCCAGCACGTCTTGGGCGTGCTGCCCACGTCACGGAGCCAAAGAGTTCTAGACACACAACACCGGAAATCAAATGAATACGTCACTTCTGAGATTGAAAAACAGAATTGGAAATTAGAAGTTGGTGGAAGCCACGACTGGTGTTTGAAGTTAACTTGACGTCAAGTACCGGGGTACACTTATTGTTCAGCCGTGGTATGGACATGGTACAGTCGTGGTACAGTCGTAGTTTCGCATAGTACAGTCGTAGAATGCGCATGGTACGGGCATGGTACAGTCGTGGAATGGGCATGGTACAGTCGTAGTTTCGCATAGTACAGTCGTAGAATGCGCATGGTACGGGCATGGTACAGTCGTGGAATGGGCATGGTACGGGCATGGTACAGTCGTGGTAAGGGCATGGTACAGTCGTGGTAAGGGCATGGTACGGGCATGGTACAGTCGTGGTATGGGCATGGTACAGTCGTGATAAGGGCATGGTACAGTCGTGGTACGGGCATGGTACGGGCATGGTACAGTCGTAGTTTCGCATAGTACAGTCGTAGAATGCGCATGGTGCGGGCATGGTACAGTCGTGGAATGGGCATGGTACGGGCATGGTACAGTCGTGGTAAGGGCATGGTACAGTCGTGGTAAGGGCATGGTACAGTCGTGATAAGGGCATGGTACGGGCATGGTACAGTAGTGGTATGGGCATGGTACGGGCATGGTACAGTCGTGGTATGGGCATAGTACAGTCGTGATAAGGGCATGGTACGGGCATGGTACAGTAGTGGTATGGGCATGGTACAGTCGTGATAAGTTCATGGTACGGGCATGGTACGGGCACGGTACGGCCATGGTATAGTCGTGGTACGGCTAGGATGTGTTGTGTGTTTAGCTCAGATGTTATTTGTGATGTTTCCCATGAGTGAGCCAGACTGCTGGTATATGAGCTTAAAATAATAGATTGTATATATTGTATACTCTACATAAACCTAGCTTGATACCACAATGACATGGTTCCATGATCTTAGCTATTGTGATGGTGATCAGTGGCATAGGTGGGCTAGCAGTAAGGTTGAGTTGGACGGTAGCTTTGTTTAAAATAGTGTATTTTAGAGCATGCTTAAAACTAACTGGTCTTGATGATCATGGTGACATCCAACTAGTGAAACAAATTAACAACGATATTGTATAAAAACGGGCAATACTGACTAAAATACAGGAAATTAAGATGTTTTATAGATTTTGATTATCGAGATGTTTTTGTGTAGGCCTATATTCCAATATATTAAGTAAAGGCAGAAATGCGATGACCTAAATAGGCAAGTGTCATATGTTGAGATAAAACCGATACATGCAACAAAGAATGGAGCAGACACTATCTGCTTACATGGACCCATGTGACACAAATTACCAACTCATTACAATCAACGGAAAAATCCATTTCTACAAACACCAACAAGCATGTCAGTCAATGTACTGAAAGAATAACATGTTGTTTTCTTCAAACGTTATAGGTTTTATACTCTCGATGTAAGTAGTGGGGGGGGGGGGGACTAGGTAAGTGTCAAGCCAACATAAAGTTAACACCACTTCAACAAGAAGTCAAATGAATCCAATTTGAAATCATTCTATTAGTTTAAACAAAAGATTGGACCCATTTATCTAACCAGACGTCTTGAGTGTTGTAGCTCTAAATACAATTCCAACTATTTACATCGCGATCTAATTCCAGGATGAGGCTGAAAGATAATTATCGACTCATTAAAATTAGTCGCCCAGACTCATTAAAATTAGTCGCCCAGACTCATTAAAATTAGTCGCCCAGACTCATTAAAATTAGTCGCCCAGACTCATTAAAATTAGTCGCCCAGACTCATTAAAATTAGTCGCCCAGACTCATTAAAATTAGTCGCCCAGACTCATTAAAATTAGTCGCCCAGACTCATTAAAATTAGTCGCCCAGACTCATTAAAATTAGTCGCCCAGACTCATTAAAATTAGTCGCCCAGACTCATTAAAATTAGTCGCCCAGACTCATTAAAATTAGTCGCCCACCTCCCTGAAGAAAGTAGAGTCGAATTTACGTAGATTTTCTCTTCTGGTCTGCGCATGTCTGGGTTTCAGCACGTAGCTGATGTTGACATTAGTCGGTCAGCGTCTCACACAATCATCGCTTGTTGGGGCTATAGAGTGGTCAGTGTCTCACACAATCATAGCTTGTTGGGGTATAGAGCGGTCAGTGTCTCACACAATCATCGCTTGTAGTGAGTGTTGGGGCTATAGAGCGGTCAGTGTCTCACACAATCATCGCTTGTAGTGAGTGTTGGGGCTATAGAGCGGTCAGCGTCTCACACAATCATCGCTTGTTGGGGCTATAGAGTGGTCAGTGTCTCACACAATCATCGCTTGTAGTGAGTGTTGGGGCTATAGAGCGGTCAGCGTCTCACACAATCATTGCTTGTTGGGGCTATAGAGCGGTCAGTGTCTCACACAATCATCGCTTGTAAGGCTTGTTGGGGCTATAGAGCGGTCAGTGTCTCACACAATCATCGCTTGTTGAGGCTATAGAGCGGTCAGTGTCTCACACAATCATCGCTTGTTGGGGCTATAGAGTGATCAGTGTCTCACACAATCATTGCTTGTTGAGGCTATAGAGCGGTCAGTGTCTCACACAATCATTGCTTGTTGAGGCTATAGAGCGGTCAGTGTCTCACACAATCATTGCTTGTATGGCTTGTTGGGGCTATAGAGCGGTCAGCGTCTCACACAATCATCGCTTGTAGGGATTGTTGGGGCTATAGAGCGGTCAGCGTCTCACACAATCATTGCTTGTTGAGGCTATAGAGCGGTCAGTGTCTCACACAATCATTGCTTGTTGGGGCTATAGAGTGATCAGTGTCTCACACAATCATCGCTTGTTGGGGCTATAGAGTGATCAGTGTCTCACACAATCATTGCTTGTTGAGGCTATAGAGCGGTCAGTGTCTCACACAATCATTGCTTGTTGAGGCTATAGAGCGGTCAGTGTCTCACACAATCATTGCTTGTATGGCTTGTTGGGGCTATAGAGCGGTCAGCGTCTCACACAATCATCGCTTGTAGGGATTGTTGGGGCTATAGAGCGGTCAGCGTCTCACACAATCATTGCTTGTTGAGGCTATAGAGCGGTCAGTGTCTCACACAATCATTGCTTGTTGAGGCTATAGAGCGGTCAGTGTCTCACACAATCATTGCTTGTATGGCTTGTTGGGGCTATAGAGCGGTCAGCGTCTCACACAATCATTGCTTGTATGGCTTGTTGGGGCTATAGAGCGGTCAGCGTCTCACACAATCATCGCTTGTATGGCTTGTTGGGGCTATAGAGCGGTCAGCGTCTCACACAATCATTGCTTGTATGGCTTGTTGGGGCTATAGAGCGGTCAGCGTCTCACACAATCATCGCTTGTATGGCTTGTTGGGGCTATAGAGCGGTCAGCGTCTCACACAATCATCGCTTGTATGGCTTGTTGGGGCTATAGAGCGGTCAGCGTCTCACACAATCATTGCTTGTATGGCTTGTTGGGGCTATAGAGTGGTCAGCGTCTCACACAATGATCGCTTGTTGGGGCTATAGAGTGGTCAGCATCTCACACAATCATTGCTTGTAAGGCTTGTTGGGGCTATAGAGCGGTCAGTGTCTCACACAATCATTGCTTGTATGGCTTGTTGGGGCTATAGAGTGGTCAGCGTCTCACACAATGATCGCTTGTTGGGGCTATAGAGTGGTCAGCATCTCACACAATCATTGCTTGTAAGGCTTGTTGGGGCTATAGAGCGGTCAGTGTCTCACACAATCATTGCTTGTATGGCTTGTTGGGGCTATAGAGTGGTCAGCGTCTCACACAATGATCGCTTGTTGGGGCTATAGAGTGGTCAGCATCTCACACAATCATTGCTTGTAAGGCTTGTTGGGGCTATAGAGCGGTCAGTGTCTCACACAATCATTGCTTGTATGGCTTGTTGGGGCTATAGAGCGGTCAGCGTCTCACACAATCATTGCTTGTTGGGGCTATAGAGCGGTCAGTGTCTCACACAATCATTGCTTGTAAGGCTTGTTGGGGCTATAGAGCGGTCAGCGTCTCACACAATCATTGCTTGTAAGGCTTGTTGGGGCTATAGAGCGGTCAGCGTCTCACACAATCATTGCTTGTATGGCTTGTTGGGGCTATAGAGCGGTCAGTGTCTCACACAATCATTGCTTGTATGGCTTGTTGGGGCTATAGAGCGGTCAGTGTCTCACACAATCATTGCTTGTATGGCTTGTTGGGGCTATAGAGCGGTCAGTGTCTCACACAATCATTGCTTGTATGGCTTGTTGGGGCTATAGAGCGGTCAGTGTCTCACACAATCATTGCTTGTATGGCTTGTTGGGGCTATAGAGCGGTCAGTGTCTCACACAATCATTGCTTGTATGGCTTGTTGGGGCTATAGAGCGGTCAGCGTCTCACACAATCATTGCTTGTATGGCTTGTTGGGGCTATAGAGCGGTCAGTGTCTCACACAATCATTGCTTGTATGGCTTGTTGGGGCTATAGAGCGGTCAGCGTCTCACACAATCATTGCTTGTATGGCTTGTTGGGGCTATAGAGCGGTCAGTGTCTCACTCAATCATCGCTTGTTGGGGCTTTAGAGCGGTCAGTGTCTCACTCAATCATCGCTTGTAGGGGCTATAGAGCGGTCAGTGTCTCACACAATCATCGCTTGTAGGGCTTGTTGGGGCTATAGTAATGGGAATCTACAGGATCAACTTCAGACAATGGCGACATTCTATCAACTTTAGACAATGGCGACATTCTATTAACTTTAGACAATGGCGACATTCTATCAACGTCAGTGGCGACATTCTATCAACTTTAGACAATGGCGACATTCTATCAACTTTAGACAATGGCGACTTTCTATCAACTTTAGACAATGGCGACATTCTATCAACCTCAGACAATGGCGACATTCTATTAACCTCAGACAATGGCGACATTCTATCAACCTCAGACAATGGCGACATTCTATCAACTTTAGACAATGGCGACATTCTATTAACTTCATACAATTTAATCAACCAGAACTATATCGGTAATTTATCGAATTCTGAAACTAACAGCATTGAATCAGTTTCAGACAACATTCAATCAACTTCAGACTTCATTTCATCAACTTCAGACAGTCTTTTTATCAACTTCATATCAAACAAGATTCAATCAGGAAGGTAATAAAATCAACTTCTGATTCCTAACTTCAGAAAATCTTCAAGACATTAGCGTAAAAACTGCTTATGTTCAAATTTAGAAAATGAACCTGAGACATTAATTTGATATAATTAACTTGACATGATAACCAACTTCAAAGATTTTGATAACTAACTTCTTAATAAAGAACTTTCGCCCAACACTTTGTAGAACTACCCCTAGAAAAATAGCGTCAATATTCTGCTACAGCATGCCAAGAAACTCAAGGATGAAACCGCTCACGTTTCACACCTCAAGACAACACAATTTTCCTGACAAAAGATTTCTTTTTCCCCCACTCTGTATGAATCTTGTCTTTGTGCATAAAAAAACAAAACAAGAAAAATATATATTTACGTAACATCTGATTATTGTGTGGAAAGTAAAAACACGAGACAAACCCTATTAAAGATTTTTCATACATTTCCTAAGAGGATAAAATTTTTTGTGCCGAAGACAAGACCAGAATGATGCATCATCTGCTTACATGTTCCATTTAAACTTCTCAAGCTGTAGAAGAAGTGTGGATGTACAAAACACGTGGGTGAGCAACTTGGTCACGTGGGTGAGTAACTTGGTCACGTGGGTGAGTAACTTTGTCACGTGGGTGAGTAACTTGGTCACGTGGGTGAGTAACTTGGTCACGTGGGTGAGCAACTTGGTCACGTGGGTGAGCAACTTGGTCACGTGGGTGAGTAACTTGGTCACGTGGGTGAGTAACTTGGTCACGTTGGTGAGCAACTTGATCACGTGGATGAGCAACTTGATCACGTGGGTGAGCAACTTGGTCACGTGGGTGAGCAACTTGGTCACGTGGGTGAGTAACTTGGTCACGTGGGTGAGTAACTTGGTCACGTGGGTGAGCAACTTGGGTCACGTGGGTGAGCAACTTGGTCACGTGGGTGAGTAACTTGGTCACGTGGGTGAGCAACTTGGTCACGTGGGTGAGTAACTTGGTCACGTGGGTGAGTAACTTGGTCACGTGGGTGAGCAACTTGGTCACGTGGGTGAGTAACTTGGTCACGTGGGTGAGCAACTTGGTCACGTGGGTGAGCAACTTGGTCACGTGGGTGAGCAACTTGATCACGTGGGTGAGCAACTTGGTCACGTGGGTGAGCAACTTGGTCACGTGGGTGAGTAACTTGGTCACGTGGCAGTGTACTCACTAGCGGTGTGTTTGAGTATCGGTGTTTGCCCCCCCCCCCCGTATGCGTGCCTAACCAGGGACGTGCACAGTGCCAGAACATTCGGACATCACGTTTCTCCGTCTGCTAGCCTTGGTTCAATGACCTAAGGCGATCTCATGGCATCGTGGTATTAATGGCGTATGGCCAGCGCTTGTATTGAACCAACGATGGATAGCTACGGCTATAGGTCACTATGGCCGTAGTTATCCATCTTTGGTTCCACGATCTATGACCATAGCTAGCCATCGTTGGTTCAATGACCTATGGCCCTAGCTAGCCATCGTAGGTTCAATGACCTATGGCTACCACAGTTAAATGCGTATTCGGTATTTTAAATACCTTTTGTAACTGTCAATCAGCAGTGTGACCTTCAAATCCTCGGCAGGTCAGCAGGTCAGTAGGTCAAAAGAACCAGGAAGCTACAAGCAAAAGCTAACCTCGGCCCATAAGTCAGCAGATCAGCAAGACCAGGAAGTAACAATCTAGAGCTAACCTCGGCCCATAGGTCAGCAGGTCAATAGGTCAGCAAGACCAGGAAGTAACAATCTAGAACTAACCTCGGCCCATAGGTCAGCAGGTCAATAGGTCAGCAAGACCAGGAAGTAACAATCTAGAACTAACCTCGGCCCATAGGTCAGCAGGTCAATAGGTCAGCAAGACCAGACAGTAACAATCTAGAGCTAACCTCGGCCCATAGGTCAGCAGGTCAGCAAGTCAGCAAGACCAGGAAGTAACAATCTAGAGCTAGCCTCGGCCTAACAACAATGTGTCATTTGATGACCTGGCTAAAATATCAAGGCTGATCAAATTCATTTCCTTTAGGGCCACTAAAATAAACAAGTGACGTCACGTGACGACACTGATCAAATTTGTTTCCTTTAGGACCACTTCAATACTTGACGACGGACTCTTATATTTTAAAAAGTAATATTTGTATCACAATTTTAGCAGTGTTTTCATATTTTAAGAAATATATTGTTTTGTGTCTGGCTGTTAGTATCGACCAATAACTCCAATCATACCTAAGCTCAATAAATATTTTTAAAAAAATTAGTTACAAAAAAATCAATGATCGCAATTTTGGAGAGATTTGTTGGCTAAAGTATGGCGTCCTTTTAAAGTGTGACAATTTGGAGAGGGTTAAAAATTGTCACAAAAATTGTGACATGATTTACTGCCGACCCCAAAAATGGCTAGACTAGGGTATATTACTGACGACCCCAAAGACGACATCAATGGCTAGACCGGGCTAGACCGGTGCTGCCTTTTTCCAGGGTCCTGGTTTCTGCCCGGTTTATCCGGTTTCAACGTAACCGGAAAACCGGATCTCTGACCGGCTAGAGTGAACTAACGAGTGCGTGGCCTAGTGGTCAGACCCGGTCGCCCCGTGAGACAAATAATCGTCGGCTCCAGCTATTTGAACATTACGTGCGGCTGGGTGACTGCCTGACTTTAAAGGACGCCAAATCAAAAAGTTCCCGGAAACATCACACACTCAAGTGTAGGCTGACGCTTGTTTTGTGACCTCAAATTTTTGGATTATTGCTGCCTCGCAGAATTTAAAAAAAAAAAAAAATTGAAGACTCGGCATTTTTTGACACTCCATTTCCATCTTTATGAAATTTTAAATATTTTTCTTTGAAGGTTTAAAATATCTAGGTCTGTGGTTACACGCTTAATTTTTTTTTTTTGCAAACATGATGCTTAACAGCCCAACGCTTAACGGATTAACAAGTTAGATGAACCGATTTGGACATAGCTGTGACGTTAGACCTTGATATCTGAGGCTCGCAGTGGATAATCCGTGAGTTATTTTTAGATTTTGATTTTTCGTCCATTAAGTGGCATTATTGGGTCAAGTTTAATTAGGCAACACAACTAGACACACTTATAGAGACAAGCAGCATTTCAGCAAAAAATTGAAGTGATCTTTTGTAAAGTTTTAAGTAAAGGCCGAGTTTTATTTCAACTTAAGAAACAGTGTGCACATGATAATCATTGTGAAATTATACCCACGTACATAAATAACATAGCAACAACAATAGGTCAACACCACGAGCATTACAATACAAAATGTGACATTAGTGTAACGAATGTTCAAGCATATGTATTCATCAATTACCTTTTGTTTTCAACCAATTCAATATGATCTTTTTATCAACATATTATAAATGTACACAATAGCCAGAAATGTATTACACAAAGATGTTTACACAAGTTAAATAATATTCATATTGGAGCTCTTTAGTTTGTGTACATTTTGACGGCGAAGTAAGCAATGACTTCAATATACGGTAGTCATAGAAACGCTAAAGTAAATTTTAAAGGTAGAATTATCATAAGCTTTTATTTAGTTCAAACTGTCTGTTCGTTTTTTGTTTGTTTGTTTGTGGGATGTGGGAAAAAATTTGTAACTTAATTTTGACCCAGTTCTAATGCAGCCATTTCGTTTTAACTTTACAGATTCAATCCTCTCCGGTGACAATGCAAAAAAAAAAAAAATAAAAATACATAAATAATAGTTAATCCAATTAGACATTACATTATTCACTAAAATGTAATTAACGAATTACTAAATTCAATAATAAAATGGGAGGTAACAAGATTAAATACTTGAGATAACTTTTTCAGCTGACCGTCAACGGTGAACTGTTTTTTCACGGCTGAATGATTTTTTTTTACCTGACTGTGGACTAGAAGCAGATGATTGCCTTTAAAAGATTGCAAGCTATAGAGTGGATTTTTATCAAATAGTTTTAATTGTATCCCTTGCGCTGCGAACTTCATTTAGAACCAATGAGTAAAAACTCTAACTTAAAATAGAACAAAAATTTAAACCATTATAATAATAAGCTTTTAAATGAACTGAAAATAAGAAAATAAAACTAATGTACTCCCTTTAATTAAGCACTGGTCATTAAAATATGTAAAATATCTTATGAACGACCAATGATAATTATTCTATTTTCAGTGCACTTAAAAGCTTATTATTATAGAGTTTTTTTTTAAAAAATATTTGTTTTATTTTAAGTTGCAGTTATTTTTTTAAAGTTACCATTTTAACGTTCACGTTTACAATTAAATCGTGAATGATTGTTGCATTGTTTCACAAAACGACCTAGACTAACAGACAATAAAATCTGGGCGAAAGTTTACTTTAATACTTTCCAACATTAGCCTATACACTATACTCCTACACGTCATGACGTATACAGACTGACAAACGATCTTGGCTTTTGTGTATACACTTGGGGGTTCAAGTTATATATTTTATGTTACTATCAATTTTAGATACAAAACGGTTTAAATTAGGTTCCATATAAAATATTCACTAATATAAAAGTGTAATGATTATAAAATCTGAAGGTACAAGTGAACAAAAAACTAAAGTTCCAGGAAGTTGTCAGTAAACCTTGTAAGTAGACAGCCAACGTTTAGGATTAGGCCCATAGTGACAAACATAACTAAAGATTAACTGTGTACTTGGGACGGGGTGGAGGGGGGGGGGGAATCACCACCAGGGATTAGTGCGGAGATTAACTGTATAAATTTCACGTCAGCTGACGTGTAGGTGAGATCACGAGAAGGGGAGGGCTGGGAAAATGGTTGCCTGTTTTGTGAGAGATCGATGACCAGTACACGATTGTAAAGTTTCGGATAAGATGTAAGTAAATAATTTTAATAGCTTAAGGCCTGATATTTAGAGCTATTTTTTTTTTAAAAGCTGTTTTTCAGGATCAAAGAAATCTTGGAGAAAAAAAAAAACTAAATCATTTAAAACTACCCAACGAGATTTTGATGGCATTCACCTGATTGTTTATTCCACTTTAAGGTCAGCGACGTACTTTACCTCAAAAACCCATTTAGAGTTTACTATATAACTGTTAATAAACTTACTTTTTGGACAGTTATTTCCCTTCTTTCGAGGGATTTAATTTAAGGAAAGTAGTCGGATATTTTTTTTTTTTGCTAAACGTTAACTAAAAATAGATCTAACCCTCGATTGTTAAAAAAAAAAGTATCATTTTTTGATCGGACTTTAAGAAATAATATCTTAAATAATTTGATTTCAAAAGAAACTATTATTTAATTTGATCTAATATGTTTGATAATTAAACTTTTGCTATTACAGTGTAAAATGCATGTAACTATTTTTAAATAAAAGATAGTAGGAACATCTATGGCTACTGTTGTGGTCATCTGTCTGTTACTTAACAGGACATCGTGGTCCTAATGGGCCCCAATGGGCTGTAATGCAATATTGACGGACTATTGTATTGTAACACAAAATATTTACGAATGATGAGATGGAAGAATGGACGCGAGGGAGGAATGTTTAAATAAAAAAAAGAGTAAGTGACAAATGTCTCGAGACAAACTGACATCTGTAAACATAATCACCGTGTGAACACCAGACATTTCATTCTTCTCGGTTCAAAATCAAGACGGGCCAACCGTCCGAATGTGCCAAGACTAAAATACCCACTGTAATATTTTTTGAGATTTATTAAAAAAATAGAAAGACTAAAAAGGATACCACTATAATATTTTTGGAGATTTATTAAAAAAATAGAAAGACTAAAATATTTCTTGAGCCGTACTAAAAATGATACACACTAAAACATTTCTGGAGATTTATTCCACAGTTCAACAAAATGCCCCCCCCCCCCCCAAATTGAACAAAATAGCTACTCAATACCTCAACAAAATGGCCTCTTCCTTAGTTCGATACTATGGCTACACCATAGTTCAATAAAATGTCCCCCCTACTGCATTTAGTAAGTTATATCTCGGTTTTAATTAGGTTTTTTCTGCTCGATACAGCCCTCGGCTGGGAACTGAAGCTGATGCTCATCACTCACGTGCATTACACTCATCTTTTGTTCTTGAGATTGTTACCTGGGGCAAATGGGGAGGGGTGGGGTGGGGCAGTTTGGTTAAGGTGTTAACAATCTTTAAAAAATACATTTGGCACAATAAAAAAATGGCTGGTTATTATATTTTAAGTACATATTTTACCCAACACACAATGGTACAGGATTTTGTCGCTTGATTGTCAAATTACATACCAGGCAATAAGTGTCACATGACGTGACACGTGATTCACGTGACTTTGTGTTGACAAGGTTCAAGGACATCCATAAATAAACTATACGCATTTAAAACACGCGTTTAATAAATACTAAGCCACATTTAATACGTTTAAATAACCAATACTGCTTGTAAGAGTAACACAGTTTTCTCAATGTAAGAGTCAGTGAGTACTTTCCTTTTTAGAGTCAGTGAGTACTTTTCTTTTGAGAGTCAGTGAGTACTTTCCTTGTGAGAGTCACTAAGTACTTTCCTTTTTAGAGTCAGTGAGTACTTTCCTTGTGAGAGTAACTAAGATCCTCTCTTTATGAGAGTCACTATATCCTCTCTGTGTGAGAGTCACTGGATCCTCTGTGTGTGAGAGTCACTGGAGAGTCATGTAGCTCACGTCCTGCAGACGTGAGAGGAGTCATCATTCTCCGAACACAGCGACTTCCTCCCGTAGTAGCTGAGCCCGTTTTCCGTCACCTCGGAAATTTTGCTCAGCTCTGGAATAAAATCCGTCCCCTTGGCCAACGATTTGTCCTTGCCGTGGTCCGTAAGGACCAGCGAGTCGTACTTCCGGTGCTCGTCGTTATAGACGCTGGTGAACTCTACCATCTGGGTGTTGGACTGGCGCCTGCACAGTCTAGGAACGTCTCCTGAACCGTTCCCGAATTGTGAGAACACTCGCCGACTGCTTTGAGAAGACGCAGATTGTTTTCTTCCGCTCCGCTCACACAGGAAGCAGAGGGCGCCGCGCATGCGCTGGAACATGGATAAGTATCCCTGGTGGAACTTAGGGTTCATCCACCAGTAGATGAATGGATTGTAAGCGCAGCTGCTCATGGCGATCCAGTGCGCTGCGACCCAGAGGATGCGGATGTAGGGGGCGTAGACCAGCTCGTTGTTGATGTCTGACGCTATGGTGATGGCGTGGAGCGGAAGCCAGCAGATGCCATAGATGCTGACGACTGTTATCATCATCTTGATGATCTGCGGAGCAGAAGGAGAGAGTTAATGTCCCGCATGGAATAACATGAATTAGAAACATTTCAACATAGGCCGTCTTGGGGTGAAATTTTGGACGACAAAATATAGATTTAAAAAATATAAATTAGGCGGGAGTAAGCTCCCCTGTGCTTTCTCGTACACATATCTTCGTAAATAAAAGAAAGGGTTGGAAGGTCAGTCTTAATTGATCCGGGCTATAGTCAGTGTTTCTTCCAGACTTTTTCTCCGGGGGGGGGGGCACTTGATATTTTCTGGGGGGGGGGGGGGGGGGGGAAGAAACTCTGGCTATAGAGACGGTGGGGTTAGGTTTGTGGATGACAGGCTTAATTCTCAGCCCACCCTTAATTAGCTATTTACATAGGCCTACTAAGTAAAAAAAAACCCCAAAGATAAAAAAACCCAACAAAAAACATTTTGTTAAAAAATATTAGTTAATGAAACGCCTTAAAACTGTTAATACAACTGATAATAAACTACTAAAGTAGTGAAGTAATTGACCTATTGATATAAGATAGTTAATTTCAATTCCAGTAGGCTAATTAATATAAGAAACTTAAAATACAGATAGAAAGACCCGGTATTTCATCTTGGTAGTTATTTCCCTTATTTGGTGCATGATCTATTGATCTGCGATGCCACCTTTTGGCTTCACATTTAGGATTAGATTACAAAAAACAAAAACAAAAAACCCACAAAAAACTGAACCCTAAATAACATAAAAAAGGAAAAAAAAACAACTAAAAACAAACAACCCAGAATTGCGTCCAATATTCATTATTTAAATTAAGTTTTGTGCTATTTTCCTTTCTTTAATTACTTTGTATACAGTTTGTTACTATCTCTTTGAAACTGTAAAAAACACTAAAATAAAAACATTTTAAAAGAATGTTTAAAAAGAAGAGAATACTCTTTAAGCGGACTGCCATGAATGTGACGGGACAAAAGTAAATCATGTTTGATTTGAAGCTTCTCCTAACATCCATACGGCTTACAATGTTAGTTTCGTTAACCACACATTTATTTTAGCTAGAGCAACAACCCACCCCACTTTTGTCTTTCTATTTATAATTAAGTTTCAATGTTTGCCCCTTCCCCAGCACCCCCCTCCCCACCCCCAACTCACCAGAGAACATTAATTCCTCATTTAAGTAATTATTTAAATTTTCAGGTTAAAAAAAAATAAAACTACACGTTTTGTATAAGTATAAATAAACTATTTTAAATGATTAAAAGTACATGTAAGAAAGAATTATTGATATAGTAAATCTGTATCAGTCCCCACAAGCCGATGATAAAAGCTGTAAAACTAAAGCGTACATGCAAGACAAACTGAATCTGTAAATTACGAGTCTGGGGCTGGCGAAAATCAAATTCTGAAGGCTCTTGTGAAATCCTATATAAAGTAAAGTACCACTTCCGGCTATCGGAAATAGCTCAAACCTCGAGATACAGAGGCTAATACTTATATAAGAGATTTACTTATATATTTACTTATATAAGATTATACTTATATAAGAGATTTCTACCTCAATGAAAATGGTCCTCAAATTATTCGTGTTTTAGACTATGAAAATTTAATATCGGAGATCACTCTAAAATTGAAGGGAATTTAGTATAGGATCTTATAATTACCTATGCAATTAAGTCTTTCTAATTGAAACGGTAATCATATTTAATTGGAAATCGAGTAAAGTTACAATTCCTTTCACGAGGAAATCGCTCAAAAGTTGAGAGAAAAAACATGCTTTTATTGTCTAACATATATATCTGAAATTTTGTCGAACTAGATAAAACTATATCTTAGCTGTCATGTTTACACCAAAACACACACACATACACATACACACACACACGCGCACACACATACTGAAATGCACATGCACACAAACAGAGACTAACACACAGACAATGTTGTAAATTTTGGTTTTTGTGGACTCGTGATGTTTTAAAACATTGAGAGTTGTCAAAATCTCCATTCAAATCTTCTTCTTGACTACAATACATCCATATACGTCTTATCAATATACGAGAAAACTATATAACCAGTGACGTACATAGCAGGCGCGTAGCGAGGGGGTGGGCGGGGGGGGGGTGCGAACCGCACCGGTGACACCATTTAGGGGGGTGACACCAAGGCAAAAAATAGCAAAATATATAGAGAAAAACTTGAAGGGGGGTGTGCAAATCGAAAGTTTGGAAAGTTTGTCCCCGGGAAGGGTCGCTTCGCCTCTGGGGGGTGACACCATTTAGTGCCGCACCGGGTGACACCCGACCTCGCTACGCCACTGGTACATAGCACAACACATACACACATATACCAGGTCAAGTGACATGCGTATTGAGTGTAATATAAATAATTGGCGAGGTCCACTTCCGGGTCACGTGATAGAGGTTGGGTGGCGTGCAACTCAAAAAATCTGGCCACTTCCCTTATGAACCAGCCAGGACCATTTCCGGCATTCGTGGAATACAAAAAAAAATAAAGTTTAAAATTTGAAACATAATTTTGATTTTACGGCGAAGATCATGTTTGATCAAATCGAGTAAAAATTATTGGGTCTAAAACCACACGCTATTAAAAAAAAATTTAAACCGTTAATCATGTAAAAGTGCAATTAGAAATTTTTTAACTGGCGTAATGATCTGCAATAAAACTAGTTAATTGCAAACATGTGTTTAAAAGGGGACCGAACATGCATTAGGACGTTTTTGTCAACACATAAAAAACCACAAGGGGAGTAAATCTCGAGTTATCAGGGGAAGTAATTTGGGCAAGTTAGCACTGGCAATAAATAAAAAAAATAACCTTAGGGCCGTAAAGTACATAGCTATAATAGAAGTCAAGTGCAGCGGTTTGTCAAAGTTAAAAAATATTTTAATTTACATCCTGCATCTGATTTAACCCACCCGCTTGTCGCCAATAAAACCTAATTATCTAATTTAGATCGACGTATTTAGCAGAGAATAAGCTGAAAAGGAAATGCCAGTGTAAGCGCCACATCCGCCATACCGGAACAATAAAGAGCTGCATTTTCTTTCCACTTTAAATAAAGAATTTAAAAAAAGTTATATTAGTACTGCATTAAAACCTGTTAAAATAAATAGAAAACTTTTTTTAAACATATTCTTTGATTTGTCTATGAGTTTAAATGAAAGTCAGATCAGATAATTTGAGGTTTGATTAGTTTAATGTCATGTAACACAAGCATTAGCATGAAACACAAGAATAAAGCAGAACAATAATTGAGATATTCCATGTTTTAGACCACGTGATTAGAACAGGAAGTGTCCAAAAAGACCGCTTTTATCCTATCTATACATATTTACATAAGATATATATTGATGATGTAATTCAATTTTCTATTTAAGATAATAATATCAAGCTGTATTTCTTCTACTTATTTCTTAATTAGCTGTAATTATCGAAGGGGATTTCCTCCAACACAATTAAGTATTACGTGTCAACATGTGATGCACAATATAAGCTGTCGACTCCTATTTCAGACTGATTTTCTTTCTGGATTTGCTTTCATAGCCTTTGTCTACCCAAGCCGACAGTTGTGTGATTTTGAGTTTTATCTCCTTGATGGGCTGGTACCCCATCCTAAAGAGCGTCAGCTGCCCCGGCGTCCGAACTCGGGACTTTTGGAGTTAGCTGTCATTTGCTCTTACGCCCGACCACGCCATTCCCTATACACACGTGGTGAGGTGGGGAGGGAAAGGGTTGTGGTGAATCGAGGTGGGGGGTGTGGTGAGGTGGGGAGGGTGTGGTGAAACGGGAAAGGGGGGGGGTATGGTGAGGTGGGGAGGGTTATGGTGAGGTGGAGAGGGGAGGGGTGTGGTGAGGTGGGGAGGAGTGTGGTGAGGTGGGGAGGGGTGTGGTGAGGTGGGGAGGGGTGTGGTGAGGTGGGGAGGGGTGTGGTGTGGTGAGATGGGGAGGGGAGGGGGGTGTGGTAAGGTGGGGAGGGGGTGTGGTGATATGGGGGTGGGAGTGTGGTGGGGAGGGTGTGTGGTGATATGGAGGAGGGGGTGTTGTGAGATGGGGTTGGGAGTCTGGTGGGGTATGGTGAGGTGGGAAGGGGGGTGTGGTGATATGTGGGTGGGAATGTGGAGGGGAGAGGGTGTGGTGATATGGAGGAGGGGTGTGGTGATATGGAGGAGGGGTGTGGTGATATGGAGGAGGGGTGTGGTGATATGGGCAGATGATGTGGTGAGCTTGAACGGGGTGATAATTGATTGAGTTATCACACGGAGAATCATTACGTCACCGTGTTGCGTGGTGTGGGGGAGGGACGGCGCCAAGATGTAATTGTCTCGCCACTACGGGCAGCCCTACATGGAACAACAGACCAGACTGGCACCGGAAATTGGTAAACAAGAGGTCAAAGCTGCGAAAAAACCTGGCCAGCCACTGGCCAATCATTGTGTGCACTTTCGCGTCAAATCATCACGTGACGCCCGTTGACAGCCGGGTAATGGATCCGGCGTCCCCACCTGATCTACGGCGACCTTCAGTGTGACCTTCATCTATTGGCATGCAAATCACAGAACTGGATCGATCGGTCGATCACGAAAAACAAGAAGGGATTGCGGGAAAATGATTGGAAAATGTGCAGGAAAAACAAGTGATCTATTTGCTAAGTCTAATTTGTTGCAAGATGGATCAGAAGCTAACAATTTATGTCGATGCTTGTATGTATTGTGAGCTGGTAAGTCGTGCACGGTATTTTGCTCACGTTTCTCACATCATCACATGACTCATTCAAGGTTGTTTAGTTGCATGTAGCTTGACCAACTAACCAACTGACCAGCTACCTCACAATTAGATTAAGATACCAGGTAACCCACATTAGCCATATATATCACTTAACCCACATCACCGTGTGCAGATGACAGGATATATTATATATATATATATATATATATATATATATATATATATATAATATTTTTAATATACATATTAAAACGTACAGCAGCATTAAGAAATAGCTTATTACTCATTTGACACTCACTTAATGATAATAATGGTTTGCCACCCATGAAAGACATTCTTACTCTTTAAGACTTTCCATAAACTAACGGGGAATGGAAAGATAGGAGTATGAACGATGCGCAAACTCCACAAAAAAAAAAAGCGGTAAGGAAATTCCAATAGCCCCCCAGAGTGTTTTAATGCTAGAGTTGGTTCAGATTTATGAAGACGCGGGAAAATAGCCTTTATGATGGAGTACAAAGGACGCATTAAACATTTGAAAATGTGGTGAAATATTTATCAGGTAATCCCACTTTGATCTGGGTTGAGCGCGATATTCTTCTCTAATCTACATGTAGCGCTGGCCGCTAATCTCTGACGTCATCTTGTGATGTGGACAATGTGCACGAGCATGCTCACGTGGTGCTAAACCTGGTTAATCCCTTGACGCCCACGATAGATCTCTTCTAGAAACTCTCATGTTCTGCTCGCCTCGTTGAATGTTTTACAGAGAATATCCAACAAAGGGGACATCACTCCAAAATTAGAGATGAAAGCAACCATGCCATTTTCTTGAAAGAATCAGATTTGAGAAATCATTTGGCTAATGAAAGTAATTCAAATCTTCAAATATTGAGAATAAGTGGAAATTTACAAGTTGAGTGGGTGTGGGTGTGCGACCTAATGAGCAAAATGAACAACAACATGATGTTACTTCTGGCTAAGCTAATCACTCTCCGTCCTTCACCTAACTGCACTAGCTTCTGATTGCTATTGACCTTCCTCGAGTTCTAAGACATTAACTAATTATAGGAATTAATTAAAATACGCCAGCTACAATTATTTATTAGAGTACTCAGGGTTTTTACTTCGTCTTTGCTCTACGAAAATGTTTTTTTTTAAAGAAACTAATTAATAAAAAACCAAATCAACTTGACATAGGTAATTTGATGTACAGTTTGCTGTTACGTCTGATATTCGGGCACAACGGTTATATTTATCAATCCTAATGTGTCGTTATTCTGGAACTTTCTCGGTACCAGCACACTGAAACATGCAAACGTCTGCATTACTCTGTTCGACTTAAATTTAAAACATTTGTAACAGATAACAAATAGCATGTAGCTTTGTATTGATGGCACCTTTAGCCTGTGCCTTACCTCCACATTTGACAAAACATTTCCCCATCAGATAAAAACATCAAGTCACAGCCTAAAACCAGATGGAAGATTTTGCCGTATTTATTTTGTGGGGTGCCAAAATTAAGTTTTTTGTGAGAAAATAGTCATGTCAGGGTAATGTCAATGTTCAGGATTTAGGATTTTGTGTGCCTGAATGACATGCCTGGATACACGTTTTGATGCTTGTGTCCTACCTGTATATGTGGCTAGAGTTGGGCTACCTGTGTATGTGGCTAGAGTTGGGCTACCTGTATATGTGGCTAGAGTTGGGCTACCTGTATATGTGGCTAGAGTTGGGCTACCTGGTATATGTGGCTAGAGTTGGGCTACCTGTGTATGTGGCTAGAGTTGGGCTACCTGTATATGTGGCTAGAGTTGGGCTACCTGTATATGTGGCTAGAGTTGGGCTACCTGTGTATGTGGCTAGAGTTGGGCTACCTGTATATGTGGCTAGAGTTGGGCTACCTGAATATGTGGCTAGAGTTGGGCTACCTGTATATGTGGCTAGAGTTGGGCTACCTGAATATGTGGCTAGAGTTGGGCTACCTGTGTATGTGGCTAGAGTTGGGCTACCTGTGTATGTGGCTAGAGTTGGGCTACCTGTGTATGTGGCTAGAATTAGGCTACCTGTGTATGTGGCTAGAGTTGGGCTACCTGTGTATGTCGCTAGAGTTGGGCTACCTGGTATATGTGGCTAGAGTTGGGCTACCTGGTATATGTGGCTAGAGTTGGGCTACCTGTATATGTGGCTAGAGTTGGGCTACCTGTGTATGTGGCTAGAGTTGGGCTACCTGGTATATGTGGCTAGAGTTGGGCTACCTGTGTATGTGGCTAGAGTTGGGCTACCTGTATATGTGGCTAGAGTTGGGCTACCTGTATATGTGGCTAGAGTTGGGCTACCTGTGTATGTGGCTAGTTCTAGGCTACCTGATATGTGTTGTTATGTATGTGCCATCACACATCTATCGGTTGTCCGGTCCTGTCGGCTAGTTCGCAGCTTTGATTCGTATAGCGAGTTCCACAGCAACGTTAACCATGTACAGCTGAGCTTTTGTCAGGGTTTAGCCAGGGTTCGCTAGACGAGCCCAACCCAATCCCCGCTAATATGACAACGGGGAGATGATCGATGCAACAATCTGCAGGTCTGCAGGTGTGAATACCTGTTGCCAGGTCTGAATACCTGTTGCCAGGTGTGAAAACCTGTTGCCAGGTGTGAATACCTGTTGCCAAACGAATAGAATTGGCCAGAAATAAAAAAAAAATTAAAAGGTTTTAAGTTGCTAGCTAAATCAATTAACCGCATGTTTTAATTATTCCGGATCAAATATCTACCAGTCCTAGAAATAATTACATTGATTAAACTTAACCTAGAACCAGAAGTTTAAATAAATTTTAAAAACATTTTAAAAATTTAACGATTTAATCAATAAGAAACATTTTAAATTGTTTACTTTTAAAATATATTTGAATCAACGTTACCACAAAAACATTTAAACGTATCCCTTCACTGAAAAATAATATTTCATGAATGAGAACCAGGTTATGGGTTAAAAAATATTTTATTTGGCGCCCTCTATTATAAAGGGAGTCATTCATCGGCTTAGAGGGCAACTTAACCTCAGAGCTGTCTGAGTTAGCCCTTCAATCCCCGGCTATCAAAGACGGGATCAGGGCAAAAATGGCTCACGTGCATGTCTAATCATTTCTCTTTAATTAATCGTCATCAATCAATAGAGAGCTATGGGGCCCATCGAGTGCCAAAGCGAGAAACGAAGTCCTCACAAGAAAAAGAAAATCAAGTTCCAAAAATAACTTGCCAGGTATTAATGACGGTCACGCATGGTTGGCGATTGGGCTGGGTAATTTCGAAGGTGACGATTAGCAACGTTAGTGAGCAGACCTTTAATGCGAAATTTGTGCTCACGTTGATCTGTTTGTCATGATTGTCCGGTGCTCCGTGTGTAATAATTTTACAAGTGGTACGAATTTAAAGGTTAAGTCTTAAGGCATAGGTTTTGAGTTTTTGGTTATTCTTCTAGCTCATCTCAGTATTTCACAGTAAGTTTTTGTTTTGTATTAGATTAAACAGACACGACATTTTTAATTGAATTTTTCCCCCAATATTTTCCTTACGCTGGCCTAATACTTTCAGAAATGAGGTTACTATGGCAACGGAAAACTGCAAGCTGTAGAAGAGATTATCCAGAAAAAATAGAGATGGATTGTCCACACACCCAGGAAGTTTGTATCCAACATAACAAGACAGGCCCTCATCTGGAATCCACAGGGCAAAAGGAAAAGAGGCAGACAGTAGTATATTAGGTCACTTTTGGACCGATTTTTTGGCGGAGGTGGGGATGGTGAGGAACAATGACATATAGGAAAATACTCGGGAGCAGGATGCGCGGGATGCGCAAAGACATATAGTAAAATACTCCCAGCCTGGCGCCGCGGGATGGTGAGGGTGGGTGAGCAGGATGCGCAGGATGCGCAAAGACATATAGTAAAATACTGCGCCAACTGGGGTTGGCGGAGGTGGTGGGGAAGTAGGTCACCTTTTGGTGACCTTGTGACGTAATCATTGACCTTGTGACGTCATCATTGACCTTGTGACGTAATTAGTGACTTTGTGATGTAATCAGTGACCTAGTTACGTAATTTTAATGCGTTTTTTAATGAGTTTTAATGAGTTTTTTAAATTTTTAATCAATTTTTTATTGACTAGTTACGTAATTTGATTATTTGTTTACTTTTTAATTAATTTTTATTGACCTAGTTACGTAATTGGATTTTAATGAGTTTGAATTTAATTTTGTAATTTTAATTAATTTTTATTAACGAGTTACGTAATTTGATTATTTGTTTGATTTTAAATTGTTTACTTTGTTTGTTTACTTGTTGTTTATTTGTTTATATTGTGTAATTTTTATTCAATAGTTACGTAATGTGATTTTAATTATTTTTATTTTATAATTAGTAATTATTTTAATTTGATTATTAGTTTGAAATTCATTTTATTTCTTTGATTTTAATTACTTTGTTTATTTGTTTATTTAATATATTTCTTTTCTTTGATGTCTGGTATTTGAAATAAAAGACACTGTTTATTTGAATGTATGTATGTTTTAAATAAAAGACTAACACTAACGTGTACAAATAACAGGTTAAATTCTCCGACACAATGAACGTTACAAAAATAGAACATCCATTTAACCACATCTGTTACTTATCGATCCGCGATCCTTTGTTCTTGTCAAACAACGGGCGCGTTAATATTGATTCCACCCACGGGCCATCAAATGATGGCCTACCTAATTAAATTTGGTCACGCCTCGTGGGTTTATGCGTTGTTCGCCGACCCGATCACAGCAGGGGTTCCGCGTTTAATCGAAAGAGCTAAGTGGTTAACTACAAAGCCCGCGTTAAGTGTGGGAACATCTGTTACCATGACACGCGCCTCGTAGTGATTAATGGGTTTTATATTGATCCCACCCATGGGCCATCACAGCATGATGTCCCACCTAATTACATATATATATATATATATATATATATATATATATATATATATATATATATATATATATATATATATATATTTAATTTTTAAAATTTTTTTTAAATTATTATTTTTAAATTTTATTTTTAATTGTTGTTTACTTGTTGTTTAATTTAATTACTTTGTATAATTTATTTGTTTGAAATTCATTTTAATTAGTTTGCTTTTAATTTCTTTGTTGTACGCCGTTTGAAATAAAAGACTAACACTAACGTGTACTAGAAAGTGTCATTGTGTATAACATCCATTTAACCACAGCTGTTACTTATTAGCGACAGCTTGTACTTATCGATCCGCCCGTGAGCCTCCCCGGCGCTCCCCGTGGTTGCTTAATAGCGGACTCACTGAAGCGATCACAACAGGTAATTAATCGAAACCATTAAGTCCCTCTCCGCGTTAAGTGTGGCGACAGCTGGTGCTGTAATTAGTCACGGCTCTCGGCTTTTTTCATTAGACTACAGCTGTACATGAACTATGTTCACATATCGTACGCCCGGTCATTCTTTGATCAAATTAAAAAATTTTGTTTCCACATGTCCTGCGAACCGTCCCTTGCTATGTATGAAAGATTAATGGGTGTAACTATGCGCTTATAGCGAGGGTCAGCGAAAACAAAAAATATATTTAAGGGTCGGAATTTTCTTTCAACCACCGTTAAGTCAGGTTTTGAGACGAAACGAAGTCTCGGTAGGTTCGTGTTTTTTAATGGGCGACAGGGCGACTTGATGCGTTGGTACGTAGGTATGCGGGGTTAAGGTTCTATAACTCTATATATTTAAATACGTTTTTTTATTCAAATGAGTTTACTCCCCCTAACGTAAGTACATGTAAAGAGGGATTTCCTATAGATCTGTAATGAATTAGGCCTTTTTTGACTATGACTTGTTGCCCAGGTGTTGACATGATACGCTTTTTTTTTTTTGAGATATACATACACACACACACACACACCACCACCACCACCACCACCACACACACACACACACACACACACACATGCGCGCGCGCGAAATTCATACTAGGTCGGTAATGGCGGAGAGAACTTATAGGTATACATTATCATGGCGACAACAAAAGCGACTCTTATTTTATTTACATGAAAGCGTGTTTTCCAAAAAGTGTCACCATACCATTGTCATTTTCACAGCGGGGTTTATTTTAAGTGTACCCCGTGCACGGTTGTTTACATTTTAAAAGACGTGTCGCGTGTCTTCCCCTTACGGCTTCCCTAATAGAGAAACGAGAGGAAAGACAACTGTTCTAAAATTAGAACAGACTTGTCTACACACACGAGTATCCTCCCTTGTGAAAAAAATTCGCGTCAGATTCCTTAACTAAACAGTCAATTTCTTTAACAAGTTAAAAAATAATTTAGGAAGACAAGGGTTAACAACATTAGACGCTACCGTTTTTTGTTTCCTGTGACGACAAGGCACAATACACTTTTGTATTTTATGTCTCAAGTAGAGGGTGGGATATTTTTTCTTTGTAAGCGTGTTGTAAACAATGGGTAGAGGAAGCGATTACTAGGTAAGAGGGGAGAGAACGTGACGTACATCGCGATATTTGAAAACAGGGCGATGTTTAACCTCAACCAAAAAAGACAATGAACCTAGAAGGAAGACGAATATATATCTTAGTCTTGCAGCAGATTACCTTCCCATGTTCGCTTTAGTAGGCCTATTTCAGTTTTCATCAAACTTCTTTTTGACTTGAACTTCGTTAATTTTTAAGAAAGTTTACTTATACATAATACATTACGTCTAATGACATTTTTATTTTATTTTTACCACTCAATGTATTTTCTTTTTCTATATCTTACATTGTCATCTTAATTTTTGATCACCTTAGTAAAAATTTGCTTAAGATTATAAACGTCAAGTTTTAAAAAAACAACAACGTTATAGTACGTCGTGTCAAATGACACACCGTTTAAAATGTCTACATTTAAAGTTCACCAAAATAATGACGTAAAAACTAAATATGATATGACGTTAGCATACATATCATTCAATCTAATCACTCTAAAGTACAAATCAATAATTTTTATTGATTAAGGGGCTGGGTGAGTTATTTTTATTCGGGTGCCCAGGGAAGGTTTGGAGTTGGTTGGGACAGATTTTATACACGAGTCGGTGACGTTTTCACCGAGGCAGGGTTCGAATCTAGACCATGCATGTTTTGGAATTGTTAGGGAGAGTTAAACTAAGGTCGGTGAAGTTTTCACCGAGGTTGGATTTGAACTCGGAACATGCATGTTTTGGAATCGGTAGGTGTAGAGTCCATACTAGGGTCGGGGAGTTTTGCTAACACTGAGGCAGGTTGCAAAGTTGGCACATGCATGTTTAGGAATTGATCGTAGCCGAGTTCATACTAGTATCGGTGAAGGTTGGTTTTGATCTCGGAACATGTATGTTTTGAAATTGTTGGTAACCGAGTTCATACTAGTGTCAGGGGAGTTTTTGTTAACACCGAGGCAGGTTGCAAAGTTGGTACATGCATGTTTAGGAATTGTTGGTAGCCGAGTTCATACTAGTGTCGGTGAAGGTTGGTTTTGAACTCGGAGCATGCATGTTTTGAAATTGTTGGTAACCGAGTTCGGACTAGGGACGGGGGTGTTTTCACCGAGGCAGGTTACAAAGTTCGTATATGCATCATTGGAATTGTTAGGTAGAGTTAAACTAAGGTCGGTGAAGTTTTCACCGAGGTAGGTTACAAAGTTGGTACATGGATGTTTAGGAATTGATGGCAGTCGAGTTCATACTAGGGTCGGGGAATTTTGTTAGCACTGAGGCAGGTTGGAAAGTTGTTACATGCATGTTTGGGAATTGTTGGTAGCCGAGTTCATACTAGTGTCGGTGAAGGTTGGTTTTGAACTCGGAACATGCATGTTTTGGAATTGTTGGTAGCCGAGTTCATACTAGTGTCGGTGAAGGTTGGTTTTGAACTCGGAACATGCATGTTTTGGAATCGGTAGGTGTAGAGTCCATACTAAGGTCGGTGAAGTTTTCACCGATGGTGGTTTCAAAGTTAGTACAGGCATGTTTTGGAAGTGTTAGGGGCCGAGTTCATAGTAGTGTCGGTGAAGGTTGGTTTTGAACTCGGAACATGCATGTTTTGAAATTGTTGGTAACCGAGTTCATACTAGGGACGGGGGCGAGGGCGGCGGACAAAGTTGTCGATGTAGGTAGGGTGCAAGAGATATTCAACGAGGAGTGGTGTCTACAAGTTATGTATCCCAGTCTGTTGGAGTGGTTTCTAGGGGGTTGTGATATTAGTTGAATAAATATTTGTCTGTAGGATTGTCATACAGCCTTTGTCTCTTAAATGGAATAGGTATAGTGTGGGTAATAGTAGTAGTAGTACGGTCTGTTTATCTAACGGTTGGTATTGAGGTTAGTGTGATGACGCAAGGTTGGATGGGAGAAGGGGAACGGGGTTGCGGACAAAGGGAAGGGGAAGGGCGAATAGTGATAAAAATAACTCACCCAGCCCCTTAATCAATAAAAATTATTGATTTGTACTTTAGAGTGATTAGATTGAATGATATGTATGCTAACGTCATATCATATTTAGTTTTTACGTCATTATTTTGGTGAACTTTAAATGTAGACATTTTAAACGGTGTGTCATTTGACACGACGTACTATAACGTTGTTGTTTTTTTAAAACTTGAAGTTTATAATCTTAAGCAAATTTTTACTAAGGTGATCAAAAATTAAGATGACAATGTAAGATATAGAAAAAGAAAATACATTGAGTGGTAAAAATAAAATAAAAATGTCATTAGACGTAATGTATTATGTATAAGTAAACTTTCTTAAAAATTAACGAAGTTCAAGTCAAAAAGAAGTTTGATGAAAACTGAAATAGGCCTACTAAAGCGAACATGGGAAGGTAATCTGCTGCAAGACTAAGATATATATTCGTCTTCCTTCTAGGTTCATTGTCTTTTTTGGTTGAGGTTAAACATCGCCCTGTTTTCAAATATCGCGATGTACGTCACGTTCTCTCCCCTCTTACCTAGTAATCGCTTCCTCTACCCATTGTTTACAACACGCTTACAAAGAAAAAATATCCCACCCTCTACTTGAGACATAAAATACAAAAGTGTATTGTGCCTTGTCGTCACAGGAAACAAAAAACGGTAGCGTCTAATGTTGTTAACCCTTGTCTTCCTAAATTATTTTTTAACTTGTTAAAGAAATTGACTGTTTAGTTAAGGAATCTGACGCGAATTTTTTTCACAAGGGAGGATACTCGTGTGTGTAGACAAGTCTGTTCTAATTTTAGAACAGTTGTCTTTCCTCTCGTTTCTCTATTAGGGAAGCCGTAAGGGGAAGACACGCGACACGTCTTTTAAAATGTAAACAACCGTGCACGGGGTACACTTAAAATAAACCCCGCTGTGAAAATGACAATGGTATGGTGACACTTTTTGGAAAACACGCTTTCATGTAAATAAAATAAGAGTCGCTTTTGTTGTCGCCATGATAATGTATACCTATAAGTTCTCTCCGCCATTACCGACCTAGTATGAATTTCGCGCGCGCGCATGTGTGTGTGTGTGTGTGTGTGTGTGTGGTGGTGGTGGTGGTGGTGGTGTGTGTGTGTGTGTGTGTGTGTGTATGTATATCTCAAAAAAAAAAAAAGCGTATCATGTCAACACCTGGGCAACAAGTCATAGTCAAAAAAGGCCTAATTCATTACAGATCTATAGGAAATCCCTCTTTACATGTACTTACGTTAGGGGGAGTAAACTCATTTGAATAAAAAAACGTATTTAAATATATAGAGTTATAGAACCTTAACCCCGCATACCTACGTACCAACGCATCAAGTCGCCCTGTCGCCCATTAAAAAACACGAACCTACCGAGACTTCGTTTCGTCTCAAAACCTGACTTAACGGTGGTTGAAAGAAAATTCCGACCCTTAAATATATTTTTTGTTTTCGCTGACCCTCGCTATAAGCGCATAGTTACACCCATTAATCTTTCATACATAGCAAGGGACGGTTCGCAGGACATGTGGAAACAAAATTTTTTAATTTGATCAAAGAATGACCGGGCGTACGATATGTGAACATAGTTCATGTACAGCTGTAGTCTAATGAAAAAAGCCGAGAGCCGTGACTAATTACAGCACCAGCTGTCGCCACACTTAACGCGGAGAGGGACTTAATGGTTTCGATTAATTACCTGTTGTGATCGCTTCAGTGAGTCCGCTATTAAGCAACCACGGGGAGCGCCGGGGAGGCTCACGGGCGGATCGATAAGTACAAGCTGTCGCTAATAAGTAACAGCTGTGGTTAAATGGATGTTATACACAATGACACTTTCTAGTACACGTTAGTGTTAGTCTTTTATTTCAAACGGCGTACAACAAAGAAATTAAAAGCAAACTAATTAAAATGAATTTCAAACAAATAAATTATACAAAGTAATTAAATTAAACAACAAGTAAACAACAATTAAAAATAAAATTTAAAAATAATAATTTAAAAAAAATTTTAAAAATTAAAAAAAAAAAAAATATATATATATATATATATATATATATATATATATATATATATATATATATATATATATATATGTAATTAGGTGGGACATCATGCTGTGATGGCCCATGGGTGGGATCAATATAAAACCCATTAATCACTACGAGGCGCGTGTCATGGTAACAGATGTTCCCACACTTAACGCGGGCTTTGTGGTTAACCACTTAGCTCTTTCGATTAAACGCGGAACCCCTGCTGTGATCGGGTCGGCGAACAACGCATAAACCCACGAGGCGTGACCAAATTTAATTAGGTAGGCCATCATTTGATGGCCCGTGGGTGGAATCAATATTAACGCGCCCGTTGTTTGACAAGAACAAAGGATCGCGGATCGATAAGTAACAGATGTGGTTAAATGGATGTTCTATTTTTGTAACGTTCATTGTGTCGGAGAATTTAACCTGTTATTTGTACACGTTAGTGTTAGTCTTTTATTTAAAACATACATACATTCAAATAAACAGTGTCTTTTATTTCAAATACCAGACATCAAAGAAAAGAAATATATTAAATAAACAAATAAACAAAGTAATTAAAATCAAAGAAATAAAATGAATTTCAAACTAATAATCAAATTAAAATAATTACTAATTATAAAATAAAAATAATTAAAATCACATTACGTAACTATTGAATAAAAATTACACAATATAAACAAATAAACAACAAGTAAACAAACAAAGTAAACAATTTAAAATCAAACAAATAATCAAATTACGTAACTCGTTAATAAAAATTAATTAAAATTACAAAATTAAATTCAAACTCATTAAAATCCAATTACGTAACTAGGTCAATAAAAATTAATTAAAAAGTAAACAAATAATCAAATTACGTAACTAGTCAATAAAAAATTGATTAAAAATTTAAAAAACTCATTAAAACTCATTAAAAAACGCATTAAAATTACGTAACTAGGTCACTGATTACATCACAAAGTCACTAATTACGTCACAAGGTCAATGATGACGTCACAAGGTCAATGATTACGTCACAAGGTCACCAAAAGGTGACCTACTTCCCCACCACCTCCGCCAACCCCAGTTGGCGCAGTATTTTACTATATGTCTTTGCGCATCCTGCGCATCCTGCTCACCCACCCTCACCATCCCGCGGCGCCAGGCTGGGAGTATTTTACTATATGTCTTTGCGCATCCCGCGCATCCTGCTCCCGAGTATTTTCCTATATGTCATTGTTCCTCACCATCCCCACCTCCGCCAAAAAATCGGTCCAAAAGTGACCTAATATACTACTGCAGACCAAGAAAGACCTGAAGACGTTACATGGAAGAAGATACCAAGAGGATTGGATACACCTGGGGACAGTTGGAGAGGATAGCCCAGGACAGAGATCATAGCATTCCATTCCCTAAAATTTTGATTTTAAGTAGTGTAGTTTACAATTTTTTTTTTACTATTTAATATAATATAGAAGTTTTAGTATAGGTTATTATGTAATCTGTATTCTAATTAATTCCAGGACCGTTGGGTCAGATAATGGAGAAGTCTTTCCGGTGCTGGTGGAGACATTTAGAAAGGCAGACAAGAACAGCTGATCCAACCAAATCCAGACCCTAATCCAACTAAACTCTGACCCTAATCCAACCACATCCTGACCCTAATCCAACCAAATACAGACCCTAATCGAACCAAACTCTGACCCTAATCCAACCACATCCTGACCCTAATCCGTGTTGATCCATGATTGAACAAAAATATGTTATCAATAGAAAATATGTAAGACATAAACTTTTGTTTGACGTTTTTGTTACTGTATGTTTTGATACACAATATTGTTTCTATTGTGGGATTCCTCCCAGCCTACTTCTCCCAACCTATCTTTCCCAACCTACTTCTCCCAACCTACATCTCCAAGACTCACAACCTATTCTCACGACCTATCCATCCCCATAGAGAAAGACACTATGCTGAGCCATCATCATCTTGGCTGCACTTTTGTGCAGAAAGTTCAAAGAAAAGTAATCAACAATTTAGCTCCATAGAAGCCGTACGAATCTATTGCAAATTAAGATTCGGGTCTAGCCTATAGGGTAACCATGGCAACATAGAATATTTTCTCATCTGACATTCATTCCATGCACACAAAAGGTCTGGGAACTGTAAAACAAACTAGTTTGTAGCAGGAAGCTTGCAACCAAATGGAGCTATTATACAAAAATATATTTAATCTTAGCTTACAAACTCGACCTAGTTTACCGTTAAAATATTATTGAAGAGTAATTTCCACTGTACTGTTTAAACAAATTTAGTGTCGCCTGCTGAAAAACTTTGCGTGTGGCCATCTGCGCCTGTCGTCTGCTAAACTGATTTTTTGTTAAGCCGGAAATGATTACCACCAAAACGTTTGTCGAAGAATGCGCATGCGCTGATAGAGTCCTGTCTCTCCTAGATACGGTCGTCAACGACTAAAAAAATAAGTGGAACCACACACAAGAAATAAGTGGTACAGTTTACCACACAAGAAATAAGTGGTACAGTTAACCACACAAGAAATAAGTGGTACAGTTTACCACACAAGAAATAAGTGGTACAGTTAACCACACAAGAAATAAGTGGTACAGTTTACCACACAAGAAATAAGTGGTACAGTTAACCACACAAGAAATAAGTGGTACAGTTAACCACACAAGAAATAAGTGGAGCCGGTAAACAAAAAGTGGCACAATAAACCATAGAAAAGATGGCACCGTGGATCAGAACATAAAATAACAAGAATCTGGTCTGGCTGTATGGCTGCTTGAGTCTGGTCTGGCTGTATGGCTGTATGGCTGCTTGGTCTGGTCTGGCTGTATGGCTGCTTGAGTCTGGTCTGGCTGTATGGCTGATTGAGTCTGGTCTGGCTGTATGGCTGTATGGCTGCTTGGGTCTGGTCTAGCTGTATGGCTGCTGGTCTGGCTGTATGGCTGCTTGAGTCTGGTCTAGCTGTATGGCTGCTTGGGTCTGGTCTAGCTGTATGGCTGTATGACTGCTTGAGTCTGGTCTAGCTGTATGACTGCTTGAGTCTGGTCAGGATGGGACCAGATCTAGCTGGACTGTGTACCGAGAAACAAATTAGTTCCCCAAAGAGTCTCGACAAGGTGTGATGGTGGAAACCCTAGCTATAGCCAGACTATCTAATTTCAGCAGGGTGTGGGGGTGGGTGTGCGTGGCATCAAACACTACACTCACACCTACTTTTGAATGCAGCTGAAATTGAATTCTTCGACTGGTGTTTATTGATACGATATGTCGCTGTGCTCCTCAGAGATAGAAAGGTCAGCAAAGACAAGCACTCACGCCAGAACCTCGCACGATACAATGTGGGGGGGGGGGGGGGGGGCGGGGGACCGAGAAATTAGATAGATTGTTGTTTATAGTTTTTTAATACTGTTGTTCTTTTTCGGGAGTCAGACCAAAGACGTATGGATCTCAAAGCTGAAAGTGGCTTTAGCTTTGCATAAATTGGCTTGACGGCACCAGAGAGAGGGAGGTCACTGGGAGAGAGTAGGTCACTGGGAGAGAGTAGGTCACTGGGAGAGGGTAGGTCACTGGGAGAGGGTAGGTCACTGGGAGAGGGGAGGTCACTGGGAGAGGGTAGGTCACTGGGAGAGGGGAGGTCACTGGGAGAGGGTAGGTCACTGGGAGAGGGTAGGTCACTGGGAGAGGGTAGGTCACTGGGAGAGGGTAGGTCACTGGGAGAGGGGAGGTCACTGGGAGAGGGTAGGTAATTGGGAGAGGGTAGGTAATTGGGAGAGGGTAGGTCACTGGGAGAGGGTAGGTCACTGGGAGAGGGTAGGTCACTGGGAGAGGGTAGGTCACTGGGAGAGGGTAGGTCACTGGGAGAGGGTAGGTCACTGGGAGAGGGTAGGTCACTGGGAGAGGGTAGGTCACTGGGAGAGGGTAGGTCACTGGGAGAGGGTAGGTCACTGGGAGAGGAGGGGAGGTCACTGGGAGAGGAGGGGAGGTCACTGGGAGAGGGTAGGTCACTGGGAGAGGGGAGGTCACTGGGAGAGGGTAGGTCACTGGGAGAGGGTAGGTCACTGGGAGAGGGGAGTAACTGGGAGAGGGTAGGTCACTGGGAGAGGGTAGGTCACTGGGAGAGGGTAGGTCATTGGGAGAGGGGAGGTCACTGGGAGAGGGGAGTCACTGGGAGAGGGGAGTCACTGGGAGAGGGGAGTCACTGGGAGAGGGTAGGTCACTGGGAGAGGGTAGGTCATTGGGAGAGGGGAGGTCACTGGGAGAGGGGAGTCACTGGGAGAGGGGAGTCACTGGGAGAGGGTAGGTCACTGGGAGAGAGGAGTCACTGGGAGAGGGTAGGTCACTGGGAGAGGGTAGGGAGGTCACTGGGAGAGTGTCGGGAGGTCACTGGGAGAGTGTCGGGAGGTCACTGGGAGAGGGTAGGTCACTGGGAGAGGGTTGGTCACTGGGAGAGGAGGGGAGATCACTGGGAGAGGTTAGGTCACTGGGAGAGGGGAGGTCATTGGGAGAGGGTAGGTCACTGGGAGAGGGTAGGTCACTGGGAGAGGGGAGGTCACTGGGAGAGGGTAGGTAATTGGGAGAGTGTCGGGAGGTCACTGGGATAAGGCTGCACAAATGACTAATTCCATTTTCCCCACTTTTGCGATCTGCTATGAGAGATAAGGGACATAACAGTTGAATGAACGGGAAAATAACCGGTGGGTGACTGAGGAACTGACGGGCAGTTGACCGTTAAAGTGACCACTAGTCGACCGTTAAAGTGACCAGTATTTGACCGTTAAAGTGACCAGTAGTTGACCGTTAAAGTGACCAGTATTTGACCGTTAAAGTGACCAGTATTTGACCGTTAAAGTGACCAGTAGTTTATTCCTGATAGTTCCACGGATAAATCAGCCCTAGATTTTAAGCATAGTATTCCTGATAGTAAGTAAAAGTAAAGTTCCCTTTTCAAACCTGACTGTCTATAGTGCAAGTGAAGTAGAGTTCACCTGTTTCTGTGACCTCGGCATATGAGGAGAAAGTGTGGTCAGCGCTGTGCCCAGTCGCCTTAACTTTCCCTAACGTGAGTAAGGTACCCATCTGAGGTGGGTGGACTCCGGGACGGTCTACTGACTTGAACCCGGATTCGAACTCGAGACTTACGGGTCAGCAGTCCAGCTCCGTCCTGATAGTTCCCCGGAAAAACCAGCCCTAGAGTTTAAGCATTGTATTTCTGTTAGTCCCCCCCCCCAACCCCTCCGATAAACCAGCTCCAGAAAGAGATTATTGGTTGCACTTTTAGAACTGTCGTCCAGAGCGATCATCTTGATGGAGAATAAGTTTTTCTATGGCGATAAGTGTGGAATCTTTGCCACTAGATTTACAGTAACTATGTTATTGATAAACAATCTTTGCCACTAGATTTACACTGTGTTATTGATAAACAACCTTTGCCACTAGATTTACAGTAACTGTGTTATTGATAAAAAATCTTTACCACTAGATTTACAGTAACTGTGTTACGGATAAACAACCTTTACCATTAGATTTTAACTATTTTTTTAAAATAGGTAAATCTAGTGGAAAAGATTTGTTTATCTAACTGTGTTGTTGATATCCAATCTTTGCCACGTAAATAACACAATTTAAAAAAAACCATGGTTTTTTCCAACCCTAGAAATAACAACCACTCGCACGTAACAACCAGGTAGCCTACATGGTTAAACGAACATATATTTTTAGTGGAACGATTAGACAATACATCTATATAACATAATCGGTTAATAAAATCATTTATCTGTTTAATATCGGATAATCAAAACATATATATGTATTATTGTCGGTTTTGAGATCATATATCTAGTATTAACTAAAATAAATGTACACAGAAATAACTTCTAATAAAGCTCAACGGGTAAATATTACATAACTGGACATACGACTAATAGAAACCTAAACATTACGTAATTGGACTTACAACTTGTAGAAACCTAAACATTACGTAACTGGACATACTACTTATAGAAACCTAAACATTACGTAACTAGACATACAACTTGTAAAAACCTAAACATTACGTAACTGGGAATACAACTTGTAGAAACTTAAACATAACGTAACTGGACATAGAACTGCTAGAAACCTAAACATTACGTAACTGGAAATAATACTTGTAGAAACGTAAACATTACGTAACTGGACATACAACTTGTAGAAACCTAAACATAACGTAACTGGACATACAACTTGTAGAAACCTAAACATTACGTAACTGGACATACAACTTGTAGAAACCTAAACATAACGTAACTGGACATACAACTTGTAGAAACCTAAACATTACGTAACTGGACATACAACTTGTAGAAACTTAAATATAACGTAACTGGACATACAACTGCTAGAAACCTAAACATTACGTAACTGGGAATACAACTTGTAGAAACCTAAACATAACGTAACTGGACATACAACTTGTAGAAACCAGTAGTGTAAACAGCCAACATTTTGACGTGAGAAAAATAATTTACACGTTTCTTCTTTTCTGATAGATTTCTCGGTTGAAAAATATCTTTGTTTTTATAGAGGTTTTCTCCAAAGAAGAAGTGGGCTAACAGGATTAATTTTGTGTCGGTCTAACGACATTCGGCCATTCTTTATTCGAACTGATGACGCTTTAACTGCGCCGGGCTAGTGACGTGAGCAGGTTTCTCAACAACAACGAAACAAAGAAACAAAAAACTGGCAGAGAAAACTAGCCGGGCAGTAAGCTACTTGGTACACTTTATTTTGTTAATAGCCAGAAATTTCAATTATGTGATTTTTTTTTATTGAAGTAACGTAGAAGACAAGCTAGAAGATGACTGCAGACTGAAATAATATTGTTCTCCGAGAAAGGGGCCATAATCACATGCTGTGTATATTTTCTGGAGCCTGATGTTGGTTTTATGAAAGCTCGTCTCGACTGTGTAAACATCGTGAATAGAGCGTGAATTCAAAACGAGGTTAGCTTGAGATTTTTTAAAGCTAATCAATAAAAAAAAATAGAAATATAATATAAAATCAAACGAAGCTGACATTGTTTCAAAAAAATGTTTTCATGCTGCAGAGCTAGTGGTATACAAGTGGTGTACCCATCTAACCACACCACGCTTTACAACAGTAAGGGACAACATCAGCTTTGCATGAGCTGAACCATTTCCCTTTCTGCACTTACCTGGAGTTTGCGCTGGGATCAACTGATGACGAATCATTCTAGTTCATGCTAGTTCTAGAACATTCAACACTAGACAAACGGCCTCATGTGCATCATCCGATGCTAGTTCTAGAACATTCCACACTAGACAAACGGCCTCATGTGCATCAAACGATACTAGTTCTAGAACATTAATATAAACTGCTCACTCGATGACGTAACACATAGTAGGCTTAACCCTTCAGGTCGGCATTGACGTCACTCCACACGTGACTCAACAACCGGATGTAGCCTGTCTACAATACATTTACTGCCATCTCAGTTTGCAGCATCCTTCCGTTAATCATTTTCACGCTATTAAGGGTCAGTTTTATCGGAATCCGATTGTCATGATTACTAGCTTGTCTATTGCTAATAATACCGTACATCAAAGTGTGAACTACAATACTAGATTAATCAACCAATTGTTTCATGCCTTGGATATCACGACACAAAACCTGGGCAGTAAGTCCCCCCCCCCCTCCCCACACAGCTAATGATCCCATGAGATAAGCGTCACCTCTACAACTTGGCACCAGCTGTGAGTTGAAGATCGAGATATAACAGCCGCCCCCCCCCCTCCAAAGACTAGACATGGTGAGCACCATTTGAAGCCGTTACAGAAAGCTTTCACACCCACTGCAAGGTTTAGATATCAAAGCGTCCATAGCTCGAGAAAATGGCCGCTCTATAGTATGGTGTAATGGATTTGAGTGCGATTACTCATCGATCGACACCATCTTTGTGGCAGGATATAAAACCTGCCACGTCAGCCCACACAACTTGCAGACGACCACACTTCACCCTTCTAACCTGGGCGATCTTTTCAAATCCCAATTAGGAGAAAAAAAAATCGTGACTTCATCGAACCTGCGTCCGACCGGACATCTTATACAATTTGATGCTATGAAATTTCAAAAAAATATTCTTGCCGGATATAGCATAAAAATAATATCCGCAATGGGTGGTGTTTTATTATTATCCGCGTATTTTCAGAATAATCTACGTCATAATCTTTTTACGTGCAATGTTGTTCAGTGTATGACCCAACTCGTCAACCTGCGCTTAGCACTGGAATGACGTCACACTGAGCTGGGTACTCACGGACTGGAACTCTGGGATATCTGTGGGCTATGGCAATTAGTAGATTATTCTTTCAGGGGACAGGGCAAAGCAGATACAGTAGAGTTTTTATGTTACCTTGACCGTGGCAGGTTAAGGAATCTGGTAAAAAGCAGTTGGTTCAGCCGACTTTAATTTCCATGATAAGAGTAAGGAACAATTAAGAGCTGAGCGGGCTCAGAGACATTTTACGTTGTTGAGACTGGGATTACAGGGTTAGGGATATGAGGATAGTAAATTCCTGACTGTGGATTACATGGTTAACGATATCAGGATAGCAACATCATGATTGTGGATTTCTCTATTAAGATTGTGGATAGCTGTATTGAGTTTGTGGATAGCGGAATTGAGATAGTGGACAGTAGAATTGAGATTTTGGATAGTGGATTTGCGAATGTGGGTAGTAGCATTGAGATTGTGGATAGTGGATTTGCGAATGTGGATAGTAGCATTGAGATTGCGGATAGTGGATTTGAGAATGTGGATAGTAGCATTTAGATTGTGGATAGTGGATTTGAGAATGTGGATAGTAGCATTGAGATTGTGGATCGTGGAATTGCGAATGTGGATAGCAGCATTGAGATTGTAAGATTGTGCCATCGATTATATTTCTCGTGACAAGGCGACACCTCGAGTCATGTGACGCCAGGTGGTGACGCTAGCCAGTGACTAATGACGCCGGCTGTACACCCCATCGCCCTTTGATCAACGTCCATTTACTGGCTGTCCTATGGGGTAAACAGAAAACAATTGCAGACGACGGACCAGCCCGTACACAAACGGGTCTGCAGCTTAGTCACAACAACAATGGTACCGGGTAGGGTTACATCCTACAGCCATGCGCAGTTGCCGACATGTGCTTGTAATTAATGAGATGTAATTAATTAGTTCGCAACACGTGTTTAGCCAATCATCAGTCTGACCCACTAAAACAAAGCGGTCAAGGTCATATAAAGGCCAAGTTTGCGGGTTGGGGCCAGTGTTTCTTTCTGTGGTCTCTGTGGGTCAACTCCATCGCTCACTCTCAGTCCAAATCAAAGAAATATTCACATCCAATGTCACCCCCCCCCCCAACCTCGAGCTGAATGTCTGAAAGGAATACTGGCTGGGTCAAGGTTTTATAGCGGCAGAGCTGAGGATGGGGTCAAGGTCAGGGGTCGTCAGATCTAGAGTGACTTTTCATGAGTGATTAATCACAAGTCACAGAGAAGTAGAGCGTTTTTGGTGCAGGGAGGGCGTGTTCAACCGGGAGGGGGGTGGGAGGTTGACTCGTGCACTCGACATGGCATTGCTGGCTGAGACAGATGTATGACATCAGGATGACAATGAAATGCCATCATAATACATTTCTACTTGTCATGAGTATTTTTCCCTGTTCTACAGACTGTCACAATGACATTATATGACATTTAAGATGACACTAAATTCTATCGCGTTCTTCAAGTTCATGTCATGTTGTAGATGTCATCAGTTCTATCAACCGACGGCCCAGGGGAAAGTCTCACAAAGTATCACCTATCCATAATGGGAATGCCCACGTCTCCAGGGCTTCTTCCAGATTTTTTTTCTCCAGGGAGGGGGGGGGGGCACTTGAAAGTTTGAAATTTTATAGGGGGGGGGGGGGGGGCGGTGGACTTTTCTCGGGGAGGGGGGTGTGAGCCCGAAGAGATGCCTGGAAGAAACTCTGCACCTTCACCCCCATGGACCTACCCACGCCTCCACCCAAGAACTGACCCACACCCACACCTACCCACGCCCACCCCCATGGACCTACCCACGCCTCCACCCCCATGGACCTACCCACACCTCCACCCCCATATGATATACCCACGCCTCCACCCTCATGGATCATGAACCTACCCACGCCTCCACCCCCATGGACATACCCACACCTCCACCCCCATATGATATACCCACGCCTCCACCCTCATGGACCTACCCACAACTCCACCCCCATATGATATACCCACGCCTACACCCCCATAAACCTACCCACGCCTCCACCCCCATAAGCCTACCCACGCCTCCACCCCCATAAACCTACCCACGCCTCCACCCCCATAAACCTACCCACGCCTCCACCCCCATAAACCTACCCACGCCTCCACCCCCATAAACCTACCCACGCCTCCACCCCCATAAACCTACCCACACCTCCACCCCCACGGATCTACCCACGCCTCCATGGACCTACCCACACCTCCACCCATGAACCTACCCACGCCTCCACCCATGGACCTACCCACGCTTCCACCCCCCATATATCTACCCACACCTCCACCCCCATAGACCTACCCATACCTCCACCCCCATAGATCTACCCACACCTCCACCCCCATAGACCTACCCACACCTCCACCCCCATAGATCTACCCACACCTCCACCCCCATGGATCTACCCACACTTCCACCCCCATAGACCTACCCACACCTCCACCCCCATGGACCTACCCACACCTCCACCCCCATAGACCTACCCACGCCTCCACCCCCATGGACCTACCCACGCCTCCACCCCCATGGACCTACCCACGCCCCCACCCCCATGGATCTACCCACGCCTCCACCTAACGTGGTCATCACTTCCCCTCCTGCTGATGGACAGCGTTAGTTTATTCCCAACTTGAGAGCCGCACTTTTAAGAGTTGACAAAAACACATTAAACGCCGTAATTGATGTCGTTAATGTTCTAATTCACCTTGAATTTTCTACTAAATATTTCTTGTGTGAAATTTGTTTCTCTCGTCTACTGATAGAGCGGGAAACTTTAATCGAATTTTCTACCTTAAACTAGGTTCTTACCTCCCCTCTTCCATGATTTGATGGTTAATGAAACCGGTTTAAAGTATAAAAAAAATGGTTTTGCTCAGCATTAGTTTAACAAAAACAAAAACTCGCTTAAATGGAATTATCAAATGCGAAAGTGAAATCTCCCACTTCCGGAGTAAATGACGTAAATTGTAAATCATAAGTTAAAATATAACCAGGCCATTCTTTAAAGAATAACAAACTTCACAAGTTGCCAAGCAAAATTGATTTGTTATTTATCTTATGAAATATCAATGATTTAATAGCTTTTAGTATTAAAAAATTAAATCATAAATCTTTTATAAGAAATTGTGAGTCGCTGAGTAAACTACGCCGACACGACATTTGAAGTTAAATTCAATTCATTCAGTAATTTAATGCTGGATTCACTCAGTCTCAATTTTATTGAGTTAGATTTTCATCGTTAAAACTGCTATACATCTTTTGGGCAACAGAAATATGTAAACAATGTTTACGTATCCAGTCAATGAGTTATGTCTGCGAAGGTGACAACACCTCACCAGATTTCAGCGCCATGATATCCCCTTCTTGACACCACTAGAGGTGAATTGATCACGTGCTCACGAAGACCAATCAGAGAAAAAGCTAATCAGCCAGTTTCAGACTCCTACAAAATGCCTAAGACAATTGCATTGCGACAACTCAAAATCTTATAAAACCTGATTGTAAAATACTCGCACGAAACTTGTCCAGAATCCTGATCTAAAATACTCTCATGAATCTTTAGACCACAAACATTTGCCACGAATCTTTAGCCCACTAAACTTTAGCCAGGAAATTTTAGCCAACGAACTTTTAGAAAGAAGAGAAAGAAAAGCACACAATATGGCTGAGAAACAAGACAAAGAATATTTGTTTCTGGGCTATTTTCAGAGACCGATTGATCCTAGTACTTTCAGGGAAAGTTGAAAAACATAATTGCGCTTATTGTGGCCACTGGCTCAACGATCAACCATTAACAAAAACATTTTTTAGGTTCCAACCTCACAATGGAATCTACTGGAATGTCGAAATGGTTTGTTTTTCAAGGAATGCTACATTTCTTTTATAGCAGAGGCAAAGCATCTGAGAGGTAAAGGGGAATTGGAGTGAAGGAGGTGATGTTAATTTGCTTGACGCGTAGATATGACATTTGACACGTGAGCTTGACTTTTTACCTATGGATCTGACATTTGACATGTGGACCTGACCTTTGACATATTGACCCGACCCTTGACATGTGTACCTGACCCTTGACATACGGACATGCCATTCGACATGCGTACCTGATATTTGCCATGTGGACCTGACATTTGACATATTGACCTGACCTTTGACATGCATACCTGACATTTGACCTATGGACCTGACCTTTGACATATGGACCTGACATTTGACCTATGGACCTGACCTTTGACCTATGGACCTGACATTTGACCTATGTACCTGACCTTTGACCTATGGACCTGACATTTCACCTATGGGCCTGACATCTTGGTTTGACATAAGACAAAGTTGTGCCTAAGTCAACCGGTCAACATAGCGTGATGACTTAAATAAGCTCACGATGGCCATCCGTCTCTGTCCACATTCCTTTCTCCCAGTCAACATAGGAAGAAAATAACGGTTCTTTTATGGTTAATAATTATCATATTTACACAAGTTTATAATTGCCTTATTTACACAGGTTTATAATTACCTTATTTACACAGGTTTATAATAAACTTATTTACACAGTAGAATGAGGCTTTATCTAAAAACGTTGACTCTCGTGTATAACCAAACAGCTGTAGACTAGTATAGACGCCAACTTATAGCGCCCTATTCTATGACTCAAGTCGACCGAGTTTTGATGTTAAAAGATACTTCATTGATGTGTTGACAGGGGTTTGGTAAAGTACTCGTTGTGGTAAGGGGGTCGGGGTGGCGCGCGGGGGGGGGGGGGGGGGGGGTCAATCGTCCTGGTCTTGATGGGTTTCTGCGGCATCAGAGCGTGTGGTCAGTAGAGTGCGTGTCCCACACTTTTGGTGCCGTAACAAAGGTTTGAATAAGTGGACACGTCAACTCGGACATTACCTAGGACATCTGGTCATCACCCAATAAAAAAAAATCTTAAGATTCCTAAACATGGTATTTATTCCCTCTAGAAAAGAACTTTTAAATAAAACAGAAACGCAATTTACAAGTACACGTATAATTACACGTAGACGTACATATATACAATCGACAAAGCGAGAAAGTACAGAGGTGTACCAACCCCAGACTTTTCGACTTTTTATTTCTGACATTGTGATCGATACTGTCAGGGAAGCGGTTGATTGGAATTGAAGGCCCTAATCTACCCCTGGCCCCCCAGTTGAACTTTGATCGATTACAACAGATCGATCACGCTGGACACGTCAGACAGGCTGACCAGTCACTGTGGTGTCATAGTTGCCGTACTCGCTATATGTGAGGTCATAGGACTTTTGTAGTAGGACATAATGAAGTAGGACATTTAGTAGGGCATGTAGTAGATCAAATGGTAAGACATAATGAAACAGGACATAACAAGGACATTCGTGGTAGGACATGAAGAATTAGGATATGAAGTAGAATATGAAGTACGACATGGACTTAAAGAAGTAGGATATTTTAAGCAAATATGAAGAAATGGAATAAACAGTAGCTTTTAAGTGGAAGTGGTATAGTAGGACATGATATAAAAAAGGACATGATGAAAATGGATATAAAATGGATATGTTTTAGGACATGTGGTAGGACATTATGAAATGTTTTATATGATGTAGGACATGATCTAGTAAAGCAATCTTCCAGTAGAGCTGAAGTCCCCTCCTCCTCCCCCCCATCCTGACTATGACACTAGTATCGACTATTTGTGGCGCTGGTTCTCTGAATTCACTGGACCGTAACGCGTAAGACTAGACTAAATGTTTGATGAGCTGATGGGGGGGGGGGGGCTTGTGGGTGGGGGCTGGTGTGTCAAGGTAATGGTAACGTGCCGCATATGGTGGGTTAGGGTTACTGGGTTATTTGTGGGTTATGTGTATGGTTACTGGATTCCTATTGTGGGTAAGGGTTATGGTAACTCGCATCCATTGCGGGTTAGGTTTATGTTAAGGTTAGTTGTTTTTATCGAGGAGATTACGACGATAAATACGGCTGCCAGTCTTTGAACATTACGTTGCTATTTTGGTGTTTCCATGGTAACGCAAATAGAACATAAGCTAAATATAACCCAATTACGGTTTTAGGTGACCCACTTATCGATACAGGTGACCCATTAAAATAAAATAGTTGACCGAGATAGGTGACCCAGATCTAGGTGACCGGAAATCAAGTTTGTGATGCAGGCTAGTGGTGCAAGTGAAAGGTAGGGGACGGCGTGGTCTGGGTTAGAACCCTCGCTCACCAACACACCAGGCACGAGTTCGGTACCCGGCTCTACATTCTTGGTATGGTTCTTCTTTGTCTCGAGAACAAAATGGCGGTTAAATCCTCAAGACACATACCAGGGCATTAGCTGTTGAGATCGTGGGGTGCAGTGTGAACCCTCTATCGCCATTGGCCGGTATGGCTCAATGAAATATTAATAGTTAAGAATAATTTTTGATATCAACTTCAGTTTTTGAGGCTGCCGAAAGAAAATCACACTTCACCCCTGTTTAATTCTGAATTTTATCTTCTATATGGGTTATTTAACGAGGCTCATCTACAGGGGGTTCGAACACGGGAATTTCGGGTTTGCAGTCATGAGCCCTATCGCCCGACCACACCGTCCGAAGCTGAAAATCGACGAGGGGGGGGGGGGATACAAAAAATCCACTACTTCTTGTACTTAAAAATAAAACCAATATAAAAAACCTTTACAGCAACATGCTTTTAAATGCACTGAAAATAAGAAAATAAATAAAATTTCTTTCTTTTATAAAAGCTCGCGTCACTAAAATATGCCAAAGATGTCATGACCGAAAAATAGCTTTTTTTTTCATTATTTTATCAAATCAAATAAAAAAATAGACTTGTATTGTCATCGAAGTGTAACTGGAAAGTTTGAACGAAATCGCTGCATTAGAAGTAGCTCACAATTGAGTTACAAGATTTGCCACAAACCCACAAACAAACAATGCGAGCTAAATGAAAGCTTGTAGTAAAAAAATATTTCTTCGAATTTGATAAAAATTTAAATTAAATAACATCAATAAATAAAATTGTTTCAACAATTACCTTGCACAAGATAAAAAAAAGTTTATGACGTCCTAGTTAGTACAGCACATCATTAAAAAGTCGTTACAACATGAAAAACAGAAGAAAACATTCCATGCTTAAAGCAACAAAACGCTTTCATACAACGCCTAGTTTTAGTTGACCGTGTTTCAATAGTTATGTGTTTATTAGCCAGCAACGGAAGGCAAGGTTCCAGAACTCTAGCACGACACAAAGGCGCCATACACGGTTCTGGTTACTGAATGTTTTCAACTGCATACAATTTAAAAGCTATTTGCATGAGGTCGTTGTTTTTATTTATGTGTCTGTTTGAAGTTCAGTGAAGCGTGACCAGCGGAATCCGACTCAAATCCTTCGATCTGAAGTAAATGTATTGATTGTTTATTGTCAATGATAGGTTTGGGGCTGTTGGGATTTCTGTGTAGGTGTGGCTTTAGTTGGAAGGGAGAGAGTGTGAAAGTTATTGCTAGTAGAGTCAGTGGTTATTTCTATAGTCAGTGGTCATTGCTAGAGTCAGTAGTCAGTGCTTGAGTCAGTGGTCATGAGTCAGTGCTTGAGTCAGTGGGTCATTGCTGGAGTCAGTGGTCATTGCTGGAGTCAGTGGTCAGTGCTAGAGTCAGTAGTCAGTGCTTGAGTCAGTGGTCATGGAGTCAGTGCTTGAGTCAGTGGTCATGGAGTCAGTAGTCAGTGCTGTAGACAGTGATAAACTGAGTGCTATATTAATCACTAGGATAAATCCCACTATTAAAAGAACATGGACAAGTTGAAAGTTTTTGTTCCAGTCATAATAACTTCACATTTTATTCCCGCCGTTCTTGCAAATTATGACGTAATATCTAGGTCGACGATGTAAATTATGACTTGGAATAATTAGGTCGTTGACCTAATTTTCTTAATAGCCAGGTATGATTTTTGTAAGCAATTCGATTACGCCAAGCACGAGTAACCCACTTCAAAGTAGACCAGACCGGCTAACGATGTCAGTTTTCGTATGACATCGCGTGGAGGGTAGTGACACTTGCTAATCAATCAGCTTCGTTAGTGATCCTCAATGGGACAAGTCTAGCGCTTATATATATATATATATATATATATATATATATATATATATATATATTATATATATATATATATATATATATATATATATATATATATATATGGTGAAGTCGACAAAAACTCATGGTTAATAAATTCGTAAAAAGTCTCGTTCAAACCCTCTGGCAGATAAGGCTCGATCCCTTCCAACACTAAAAATATAGAACGAAGAATATATATGTATATATATATATATATATATATATATATATATATATATATATATATATATATATATATATATATATTTATATTATATATATATATTTATATATATATATATATAAATTTACACTCTGAGTCTTACGATGTTAGTGAGGCAATAATAACTTAAGCAATGTAAAATCTCTAGATATCCATTGACTGGCGCCAGATTAGACACGATCTACCTAATCTGATCGATTCTCTGCAGTGTTTGTTCGTCCGTGAAACATCTCCCATCGCGATTTATTAAAATATATTCTGGACATCAACACTTGTAATACATATATCCTTTGCTTTAAAATGCTAATGCAATATTTCATTTTGACATTGGACGTACCGGGTTATCTGGTGCGTGATCTCCCTTACAAAGTCAGCAGTTGGCTGGAGTAGGAGCCAAGGG
>NW_026731697.1:0-100000 GCF_028476545.2 Physella acuta
CTGGATGATGTAGAATAAATCTTCTCATAAGCTTTTTCTTAGGTCAGGATGTTGGTGGGGGTGGGGGTGGGGGGGGGTAGGTAGGTGGTGTGGGTGGGTGGGTAGTTTGGTGTGCGGGCGAGTAGGTTGGTGGGTAAGTTGGTGTGTGGGCGAGTGTGTGTAGGTAGGGTGAATGGGTGTGTAAGTGGTGGTTTGGGTTGGTATTTGGTTTTGTGGGTGGGTGGGTAGGTTGGTGGGCGGGTGGGTTGGCGGGAGAGTGGCTGCGTGGGTGGGTTGGTGGGAGAGTGGCTGCGTGGGTGGGTTGGTGGGAGAGTGGGTGGATGGCTGCGTGTTGGAGTGAGTCGTTGGTGGGTGGGTGGCTAGGTTTGTGTATGATACAAGTCTGTCATGGTAGATTGCCATATTTGTATCATAGACGGACATAAACATATGGGACTGACGGTCTTATCAACCTTGACAGACCAACATGACAAACAGCCATGATAGACAGACAATCATGACTGACCGCGATGACAGACGAGCATGACAGATCGTCATTTAAAAGCTCGTGTTACCCGTTAGTGACGTCATCTGGCCATCACGTGACCCGAGCCAATCTACCCACGACATCACCCAAGGCCGTGTACTGGCAAACCAGAACATCGCGATGTTAGCGGATGTTCTCACCCAACCTATCACGTGACCCTACCCATGAGCGCTCGCACTTTTAGAAAGTGTAGCCTCAAACACTCCTGTTGGTTTTTTTGTTTTTATAGACATTGCAAATGGCGTTATAACAGACACACACACGCACGTACGCACACCCTCACCCCCCCTTCCCCCCCCCCCCCCCCCCACACACACACACACTCCACATAGCCCTTTAATTTGTTATCACTTCGATATGGTTTAGCCGAATAAATCAGGTTTATTATTGGCATCGATTTTACATGCAAGGTTAGGTTGACCTCGGCACAAGAAATGTCAGTTTGACCTCAATAGCAGCAAATGTCAGACTGACCGCAGTAATAAATACGGTCAGGTTGACCGCAGTAACAGCAAAGGTCAGCGTTTTCTGATTCATCGGTTGACTCTAAAATTCTTGAGTGACGCCAGTGCGACCCCCCAAAACCTGACGCGTGCCTATAATTATGACAGTGAGTAAACGCTTGCACGTGCAGGTTCGCGGCATTGGCCCGGTTGTGGCGCCACTTTTGATTACGCTCTGAATCTCGGCGTTAAGTTATCAAAAACTACCGCCCCCCCCCCCCACCTGCCCGTGTAACAATCATGTTTCTTCCAGACTTTTTTCTTCGGGGGGGGGGCACTTGAAATCTTCGGGGGGGGGGGGCGGTAAACTTTTCTTCGGGGGGGGGGGACACTGTTAAAAGTATATATTTTCTATATAAATGATACAAATTTCATTTCGTTCGGGGGGGCGGTAAAAAAATTTCGGAGGGGCCGAAGAGATGCCTGGAAGAAACTCTGGTAACAATCTGGGTGTCGCCGACCCCACCCCCACCTGCCCGTGTAACAATCTGGGTGTCGCCAACCCCACCCCCATTTGCAATCTTTTGTCTAGGACACGGTGCTCTCCCTGCAAACTTTCACCGAGAAAAAAAAAGCAAAAAGTTGTGTCAAGGGAGACAAAAAAAATCATCGTTTCTAATGAGATTACGAGTCATTGACATTTGCGATAAGTTAACATTATCGAAACTAAACACCAAATTTCTTATTTCTAAAATTGCGTCCCTTGTGTTTGGCTTAACTAAGTTTTAGTAACCTAAAACACTTTTTAATTAAACATGTTTTAGTTAATTAGAAACCTAAATCTAATTAGCAAACGGAGTTATATATAAGTATTCGATGTGCTATGTGGATATTACTGGCTTTTTTTGATAAACAATGATGACAATGGCGTCACTAGGTCGGGTGTCGCCGGCCCCAGCTCGAAACGCCACTGAATGTAGCCTAAGAAGGTAAATGTGTGTATTAATTTGGAACGCCACTGAATGTAGCCTAAGAAGGTAAATGTGTGTATTAATTTGCTCGAAAACATCACAATAAACTCCGATGTTGAAAAGGGGGAAGAATCATACTATTAATGTTTTCTTATTCTTTCATTATGTTGACGAAATGTCTATCAAATATTATTAAAAATGTCAAGATTTATCGAGCTTAAATAGAACATCATTTATGGTTGAATATCTTGGGTATAATGTCTAAACCATATCAACTGAGGACCCAATACAATGAATGTTTCACTTTATTCATCTAATTTATATTTTATTATTTTGTTTAACCTTGTTTAGATTAGACAGCAATTGTTCATTAGTCGGTACATTGTGTTCAGTAGTAATTAGTTACCTTTGTTCGAAACTGACGGGCCATGGGGCAAGTGAAGTAGAGTTTACCTGTTTCTGTGACCTTGTGAAGGGAGTGTGGTCAGCACTATGCCTAACCGCCTTTGGTTTCCGTAACATGAGTTAGGTACCCATCAGAGCTGTGTGGACTCATGGACCTTCTACTGACTTGAACCCGGATTCGAACTCGAAACTTTCGGGCTAGCAGTCTAGCTCTCTACCACTAGGCCACATTTTGTAAGGTGCTGCCATAAAGTCAGGCGAATTTCGGATTCCATCCGCTAATTAGTTGTGGTAGAAATGGACTCCAGCTCGTCCGTCTTTCAAAGTCGTAAAAAAAATGAAAAATTTTTGATGTAGGGCCCATAGCACGCACTGTAAAATTAAATGCCGAAAATGAACCCTGTCTTAAAGTATGTTTGTGTCAGAGACGAAGACCTCACTAAGACGTCTAGTTTGACTACATCACGACATTAACAAAATTAATGACCCTCTGTACTTTTGTTCTCGTCATCTCCCCTACAAAATAAATTGTTTCGGAATTTTATAGCATGCACTTTTTAAAAAGTCAACTGCGACTTTCCTTGTTTCAATTTGGCTGGCACAGGAAGGTGCCTTATCAGGGTTCTTTTTGGTAAGGGCTCAGGCTATTTTTAGACGGCAGACGCGAATTGGGGGATTAGCGCTGGAAGTTTATGATAGGGAGGCACGCGGGATGTGACCGGTTGTTAGACCAGGTTGATGCTACGCCACCACTCTCACCCCACCACCCTCTTCCCGCATCACACTTACCTCACCCCACCACCGTCACCCTACCACTCTCATCCCACCACCCTCACCAACCACCATTCTTACCCCACCATCTTTACTCTCACCATCCTCATCCCACCGCCCCTTTCACACAGGATACTAATTCCAACCACCCCTCCCCCAATACATATACTTCCCCCCCCCCCCCTTAAAAATCGTCAACACACCTACGCAATTATGTCTTTGATTACGTTCGGGAAAATGCGTTTACTGTGGCTGTGGATACCATCATGTACTCAAGAACAACGGATTGTGTCAGTTACCTGACAATGTAAGCAGAATCGGCCCGTTACCTAACAATGTAAGCGGAACGTGTCCGTGTGCTTCCAATGTAAGCAGAATTTTCTCCGTAACCTGACAATGTAAGCCGAATTTCCCCGATACCTGACAATGTAAGCAGAATGTGTCCCTAACCTCACAATGTAAGCGCTGATGTAACCAACGGTCCACCATTAGAATTGACAGCGTGAAGCACTCGGATCTACGTACAAATTTTGTTGGACTGGAATATTTGACTGGTAGGAAAGTTAAAGAAAGTAATGGAGGATGTTGCGGCACTTCTATCATGTTATATTCTCACATGGGTTTTTGATTTTAAAAAACAATACAATTAATAGTTTAGAAATCAAACAGAACATCCTATTTAATTTTTTAAAATCTTTCCATTCTCTGTTTCACCTTTTTTCTCCTCCTGTCAGGTATCTGAAAAGCCATTTCCCACAATCCACTTAATGGAATTCTCTCTCTCAGGTCCACGAAGAGGTGGGCGGCAAGGTCAAGGCCTACTGGTGCATCAAGGACTGGGACTCGACCCTGTACAGCCGCCTGTACGAGACCTACATGCTGTGGCTCATGTTGATACTGCCCCTGGTCATCATGACCTTCGCTTACGTCAGCATCATCAGGGAGTTGTGGACTATGGCCAGTCTTAGGTCCAGCATGACAAGGTGACAATAGTACTGTTTGGGTCTCAATATGACCCAGGTGACCATACAACTGTTTGACCTGGGTCATAATATGACTTTTTTACTGTCTCGATATAGCCTGCTATAAATATAGTGATAAAACCGTTTTACTTGTCTCAATAGGGCCAGGTGGAAATACAAAGATTTATTGATAGTACAAGCTTTTACTTGGGTCAATATGTCATGTAGTTTGTGGTCAATTCATCTTACTCATCCTCAGAGGCGTAGGCAGGAGGGGAGGGCGGGGGTGCGGACCGCACCGGGTGACACCATTTAGGGGGGTGACACCAAGGCTATAAATAGCAAAATATATAGAGAAAAATTTGAGGGGGGGGTGCAAATCGAAAGTTTGAGGGGGGGTGCAAATCGAAAATTTGAAAGTTTGTCCCCGGGAAGGGTCGCTACGCCCCTGGGGTTGACACCATTAAGTGCCGCACCGGGTGACACCCGACCTAGCTACGCCACTGCTCATCCTATTTCTAATGCAGCTATTTCTTTCAAGTTTCCAATTCAAATGTAATTCTAATGAGAACGCACTAATATTTAAATGTTAAATTTAATAAGATTTAAATTAGTCATTGAAAAAAATAGTTTAAAATTTACTACATTCAAACGTTCAATTTTAAGAAGTATGGATACTGAGTAGTCAAGTGAACTGTGCTCACGGATGTTTACAAACTAGCAGCCGGCCAGACTATTAAGGGGCGGGTAAAGACACATGACCCGGGAAATTTAAACTCTTTTTAAAAGACATTGATTAGTTTACAAATTGTCAGCAGTGTTTTTAAAACATCAGTGTTTATTAAAACTAGACTGTTTTTGTATTATTTTTTTTTACAAAGTGGGCGTATTTGTTGTTGCTTAAGAAAACTAATCAGAATTTAAAAACAGACACAAAATTGGGTTGTTGTTTTTTCTCGTTGCCACTAATAATGTAATTTAACTCAAAACAGGTCTAGACATGTGTTGACTTTCAAAAGCAACATTTAAACATATACCGTGCCCTCCCCACTCACGCCAATGGTAGCTAATAAAACTAAAATAGAAAACAGTTTATAAAAAGCTAATCAAAGTTAAGTGTGTGTTTTATAATTACCGTTTTACACTTTCATGAATTAAGTATTAATAATAAATTGTATGTTTTAAAAATATTTGTTTTTTAATTTTAAAAATGGAATACAAATTTCGAAAATGGCTTTCGAGGAACATCCGTAATATCCGTAAAATCAATTATCAGTTTAAAAAATTGAAGGAATCCCATGCATTATGTATTGTCAAGTGCACCATCATGGCGCATCAATGATGTTAAAATGTGTGGGTTCAAGCTTTATAAGCTCTCAGTGGTCACTCGATGTTATATTTGTTACATGTATCATTCCGACAGGGGTTATTCGGTGTTATATTTGTTACATGTATCATTCCGACAGGAGTTACTCGGTGTTATATTTGTTACATGTATCATTCCGACAGGAGTTATTCGGTGTTATATCTGTTACATGTATCATTCCGACAGGAGTTACTCGGTGTTATATTTGTTACATGTATCATTCCGACAGGGGTTATGTTATAAAGAGAAGCAGTCAAAACTCCACCAACGGTCAATATGGCGGAGTGGCGAACAGTGGATGGTCAGGCAACAGGCTGGGGTTCACCTTTAGGTAGGTCATCTGGGTTCACCTTCAGGTAGGTCATCTGGGTTCACCTTCAGGTAGGTCATCTGGGTTCACCTTCAGGTAGGTCATCTGGGTCCACCTTCAGGTAGGTCATCTGGGTTCACCTTCAGGTAGGTCATCTGGGTTCACCTTCAGGTAGGTCATCTGGGTCCACCTTCAGGTAGGTCATATGGGTTCACCTTCAGGTAGGTCATCTGGGTTCACCTTCAGGTAGGTCATCGGGGTTCACCTTCAGGTAGGTCATCTGGGTCCACCTTCAGGTAGGTCATATGGGTTCACCTTCAGGTAGGTCATATGGGTTCACCTTCAGGTAGGTCATCTGGGTTCACCTTCAGGTAGGTCATCTGGGTTCACCTTCAGGTAGGTCATCTGGGTTCACCTTCAGGTAGGTCATATGGGTTCACCTTCAGGTAGGTCATCTGGGTTCACCTTCAGGTAGGTCATCTGGGTTCAGGTAGGTCATATGGGTTCACCTTCAGGTAGGTCATCTGGGTTCACCTTCAGGTAGGTCATCTGGGTTCACCTTCAGGTAGGTCATCTGGGTTCACCTTCAGGTAGGTCGCCTCACTTTGATCTGGTGCGATTCCTTGAGTTTCTTATTTAAATTCTATTTTTTAATTTTGTTTTCAAGTTTTTTTACCTATGTTATAACCGACTCAATGCTCTACACAACTGACCAAGTCATGTCCACACGACTTACCAAGTCATGTCTATACGACTGACCATTATGTCCCCACACAACTGACCATAGGCTGAAGTCATGTCCACACGACTGACCAAGTCATGTCCACACGACTGACCAAGTCATGTCCACACGACTGACCAAGTCATGTCCACACGACTGACCAAGTCATGTCCACACGACTGACAAAGTCATGTCCACACGACTGACCAAGTCATGTCCACACGACTGACAAAGTCATGTTCACACGACTGACCAAGTCATGTTCACACGACTGACCAAGTCATGTCCACTCGACTGACCAACTACGACTAACCAAGTCATATCCACACAACTAACCAAGTCATGTCCACACGACTGACCAAGTCATGTCCACACACGACTGACCAAGTCATGTCCACACGACTGACCAAGTCATGTCCACACGACTGACCAACATAACCAAGTCATATCCACACGACTGGCCAAGTCATGTCCACACACGACTAACCAAGTCATGTCAACACGACTGACCAAGTCATGTCCACTCGACTGACCAACTACGACTAACCAAGTCATATCCACACAACTAACCAAGTCATGTCCACACGACTGACCAAGTCATGTCCACACAACTGACCAAGTGATATCCTACACGACTGACCAAGTCATGTCCACACGACTGACCAAGTCATGTCCACACGACTGACCATCTACGACTGACCAAGTCATGTCCACACGACTGACCAAGTCATGTCCACACAACTGACCAAGTCATGTCCACACGACTGACCAAGTCATGTCCACACAACTGACCAAGTCATGTCCACACAACTGACCAAGTCATGTCCAACACGACTGACCAAGTCATGTCCACACGACTGACCAAGTCATGTCCACACGACTGACCAAGTCATGTCCACACGACTGACCAAGTCATGTCCACACGACTGACCAAGTCATGTCCACACGACTGACCAAGTCATGTCCACACGACTGACCAAGTCATGTCCACACGACTGACCAAGTCATGTCCACACGACTGACCAAGTCATGTCCACACGACTGACCAAGTCATGTCCACACGACTGACCACAGCATGACAATAAAACTGACCATAAGTTGAAGTCATGTCCACATGACTGACCAAGTCATGTCCACACGACTGACCACAGCATGACAATAAAACTGACCATAAGTTGAAGTCATGTCCACATGACTGACCAAGTCATGTCCACACGACTGACCAAGTCACATCTGTGTCCAACATCTCCAGGAGCAGCAAGGCCCCCGGAAGTTCCAGCCACTCCTCCCCCATGTCCAGCCCAGGCCGCCACAGCGAGCGGTCCCCCGTCTTCCGGTCCAAAGCTCCGGCCAATGACGGTGATGACGACAAGACCAAGAAACAGGTCATTAGATACAAGGGGGATAATTAACTCGTCATATAGGGGAGATAACTGGGTTCTCATAACTTTTATTCTTTATAAATATACGCAGCTTATATAAACTATTTTTTTTATAAACGAAATTTTAAGAATCAACTGTAATAAAATACACAAATAGTCGTCTTTTATAAGATCTCAATAAATTGTACATCGGTACGTCTAGAAAACTGAATTATTTGACAACATGTTGGTTTAAAGTCGTCTGTTGAAAGCGAATGACAGGTGAATGACAGTCTGTGCGACTGTTCTGTCTCGTATAAGGTAGTGACCGGTTCAAGATTTTACTCATTAGCCAGGCTGACTGGACCAGGGTTAGGAATCGATCCTTTCTCTCACCCATGGTACCCGACAGGCTTAATGGTGTAGACCCACATGCCCCTAGTGATGATATAGCAACATGGCCAAAGTGATGATATAGACCCACATGACCCTAGGATGATATAGACCCAAATGGCCCAATCAATTGGTGATATAGACCCATATGCCCCTGGTGATGATATAGACCCACATGCCCCTAGTGATGATATAGACCCACATGACCCTAGTGATGATATAGACCCACACGACCTTGGTGATGATATAGACCCACAAGGCCCTATCGAATTATGAGACCGCTTATCGCACTGAATAAATCGCTCCACGCACGCTACTACACTCATACCGAACGATTTTGCATAGCATTCATCTCGTTCATAATTCCCCATCAATTGACTGGACCATGATAAATAAACAGTAGCCGCCACTAGCTCAGGACACCACATCATTCACATCTCCGTGGGTTCACAACTTCTCACATACTAGACTTAAATGTTGTCTGGGGGTTTGTCATTGATAGATTCAAAAAGGTTTAACAAGATAAAGGTGGATTTACCTTTCTTCGCGCATTTCGACTGTAGGCCCTACATCACATACCAAAATACTTTAATAGTGCGGCTTTGTATAATGTGTTGTTGTTGTTTTTTCTGTCTGTTCTAAATAGGTCAGTTTTCGTTTATTTCAAATTCTTTCTTAACAACTACCTACAACTTGTGAATTTCGGCCAAATCAAATTTAGATTAGTTTTCACGGTTGGCCGAACACTCGTTAGATATCACCTCGCGTGCGGGATAAATCCGGCATTCTTTTCACGGACTGGAGACCTCGCTTTTAAGCCTCGGACTGCGAGCCGGTTCATGCTAGCCGGTTCCGGCTTCACGGAGATTATCTCACATCCGTCTGGGAATAGACCTTTGGAAGTTTTCGTGTACTTATTTCTGCTCGCTCGGTGAAGCGGGAAATAAAATTGGAAAAATTTGATAAAGTCATCTTTAGGTGCATTCATGTGAAAACACATCAGCCATTTTAATCTGCTCATTTATAGGTTGTATATATATATATACATATATATATATATATATATATATATATATATATATATATATATATATATATATATATATATATATATATATATATATATATATATATATATGTGTGTGTGTGTGTGTGTGTGTGTGTAATGTGTTTACATTTTCCCGAATGGGCACTTGCCCGAATGGTACAAACGCCCGAAAGCCACTTGCCCGAAGCCCTTTTGTCCCATTTGGGTGTTTGTCGCATTCGGGCAAGCGTTCATTCGGAAAAACGGCCTGGCTACCGGCATTCGGGCAAGTGTCTTTCCGGAATATGTCTTAGACCTATAAATACATCCACATGTTTCTATAATGTGATTAGTTTCTCTATCAATCAATTGCTAACGTTTAAACTTGACCCCACCCAGGTGATAAAAATGCTGGTCGCTGTCATCGTCGTCTTCATCGTCTGCTGGGCCCCCATCCTCATCAGCAACGCCCTGACCGCCTTCGGCTACCTCCACCCCCTGAACTACGGCTACCTGAAGCCCATGAGGCAAGCCTTCTACGTCCTCGCCTACTGCAACTCCTGCATCAACCCCGTCATCTACGGCTTCATGTCCAAACATTTCCGCAGCACGTTCTACCACGCGCTCTGCACGTGCTTGAAGTCGCCGCGCAACACGAGATCCCGCGTGCTCTTCCGGCAGACATCTTGGCAGAGCCGGTCCACCAACATCCGGGAACTGGGCGACCTGGAGCTGACGTCAGTGGAGGTCACGGGGTGCGGAGCGTGCTCCCCAAGTCAGGTGTAGGCACAGCTTTACGTGAGCGTGCTCCCTAAATCAAATGTTCCTATCATGCGTGCTCCTCAAGTCAGCTGTACTGACTCCCTAAATCAAATGTCACCATTACTAGTGCGGGGCGTGCTCCCCAAGCCAGGTGTAGGCACATCTTTACACGAGCGTGCTGCCTAAATCAAATGTTTCTATCGTGCGTGCTCCTCAAGTCAGCTGTAGCCACAACTTATTGCAAGCGTGCCCCCTAAGTCGGCTTTACCCATCACTTTTAATGTAGGGTGTGCAGCCTTATGCTTTGTGGGGCGTCATTTTGATATGCTTGTTAAAAAAAGTACTGGGAAAGAAACTACCCTAGTAACTGATAAGAATGTTACGGTCTAATGGCGGGGGTAATGCCCTGATCAACTGTTACCAAAGGTGTAGAATGGAGTTTGCCTTCCCCACCCCCCCCCCCCCCCCCACCCCCAATCATGTTGTAACAATAGTACTAAGACGGGATGTGAAGTGGGACCACAAGACTCTATACTGGTTTATAGCGATGTTACTGAGAGGGGTTGTAAGCCCAACCCTAATAGTTTGATACAAAATATACTGTGGTGGGTTTGGGTGCGAAGTTTGAAACAACATAATTATGATTTTCAATGAGAACTAGTTAGTAGTTTCGTACATAAAGCCTTAACTGGTGGAGCATTCCCTGAACCAGGACTTACAGCGAGATATAGGTACACATTAATATGGCTTTTGTGTACAGGCCAACACTTATAAAAATAATACGTGTGTTCATACGTATGCTGTCACGTACACTGTGTGTGTATATAGCAACACATAAATCACGTCAGCTTTATGGGACGCATGTGGAAGCTAGCACACATAAAAATTCAAGTGTGTACGATCTGCCAGCACAGTAAATATGACACATGTAAATAATGAAAGTTACTATGCTGTCATTGTTCAATATGAATTGTTGTGTAAACGTGTACACTGCATATTGGCGCGTACACACTATATTTCAGAACACATCAGAGTGAACATGTGTACAAGAGCTGGTCGACCACGTGACACTTGTAAATGTGTACATGTGAGAAAACATGTTCACATCTAATGGAGTTTGTGTACTAAATATCTGACCAGGTTGGCAGACGTCAACTCCGGTCACGATACAGCTAGCAGTGGAGGCGGGTGGGGGAGGGGTATTAGTGGTGTTAAACCCCCGTCCCAGTCCCCAACCCACCTACATGGATCTCCAAAATGACGGTTGTCACATTCAGATCCTCGCCATATCGTGCAGGTATCTGTCTTGATGCTTTCAATTTCTACATTTTTGAGGCAATAAAAACCACTATCGTACGTCCCTTAATTTTCTACCTTTTCACACACACTTTATATATATATATATATATATATATATATATATATATATATATATATATATATATATATATATATATATATATATATATATATATATATATATATATATATATATATATATATATATATATATATATATATATATATATATATATATATATATATATATATATATATATATATATATATATATATATATATATATATATATATATATATATATATATATATATATATATATATATATATATATATATATATATATATATATATATATATATATATATATATATATATATATATATATATATAATAGCAAGAGAGAGAGATATTTGGGAAATTGAAAACACCCTCCCACTCTCACCCCTACGACAAAATGCCTATGTCAATAGTCAATGCAGTTTTGTGTTTTGTGGAAAGTACACTTACCTATGGTTAACGTCTACACATTTCAAGCAAAGATTGCATGGTTAACAAGTACACATTTCAAGCAAAGATGTACATGGAAAGTGTGTACATATTTCAACGGATAATATATACACATAAAAAAACATTTTCTGATTTTTTTTTTCTTTTTAAACAGTCTTTTAAAAATTTGACATTTGAACTTTCATGTTTGTTTTTTATTTATTTTGAGTAAAAAATGCATTAAAATTGAAAAATAGCATTCTCTTACTTCGTGTTTGGCGTGATTTTAAGTTTGTTTAATTTAATTTAGGAAAAAGATAGTTTGACAAAGGGGTATACTAACAAGTAAATGAACACATAAGATATAAATTTTAAAAGTCCCATAACAATCAGTCAAAAATGCATTGTGTGCGATCACATAAGCATCAAATCCTATCGTAAAACTAAATTTGATTTGATGCTTTGGTTCCACCCAAGTTGTCCCATCAGTTTTTATTACTTTCCAATCACTAACAAACATACTGCATATTTTAACATAATTATCTTTTAAAAATCTATTTCCGTCTTGTTTAATGGTGATAGGAACTACCTTCCTAGTCACTTCTACAACATGCGTGTGTGATACGGACAGGTGAAGTAGAGTTTATCTTTTGACCTCGGTATATGATGTGGTCAGTATTATATTCAGCCAACCGTGACTTACCTTCACAGGAGTCAGGTGTTAGGGGTAGGCGTGACTAGGTCTAGTCTAACCCGAACTCTGTACTAAACCCTCGCGTGCTCTAACACTTGACCACATCAGCCCCCATCGACCCAACCCCACCCAATAGCGTCACCATCCCAGCTGAACCATTAACGGTAACCTTTTTTTAACACCACAATGGCCCTTCAAACAGGACAAAGCAGAAATCGGACATTGATTTTGTCTGTACCTAATTATCTGATAATCAATGGATTAAACAATTTAAAATCGATGTCGTCCTCTTCTTTGTTTGAACTCTGTTGTCTTTGTCTGTATGGTGTTGTCTTTGTTTGTATGGTGTCGCCTTTGTTCTAGAGTGCCTGTAATGTCTAATGGAGGGTAGTTGTATTTTATTTTTATTTATTTTTTATTGGATTTAATTTTTATGCCACGTGATTAAAATTAGGTTTTTTTGTAAAAGATCAACTTTGATTAAAAAATTATTTAAAACTGTGTTTGATTGATTGTTACCTTTGAAATACTGAAATGGTGATTTATTTTGCTATCGATACGGTGTGTAGTGCTAACATTTTACTGTGAGTAGTGATCACACTTTACGATGTGTAGATGTCACAGTTTATGGTGTGTAGTGGCCACACTTAGTGTGTAGTGGTCACAATTTACATGGTAGCAGTGACTAGGTGCTACCTGGTAGCAGTTGTCACACATGGTTGAACACCCCCTCCCCCCACCTCTACACAACAGCTGTATGATATGCTGTAATTACAGCCGGCTATTTCACGTCTTGACTAATAGTTACCAGCAATCCCAGCTCGTTTGTGTGTAGTTGGGGTCGTTAGTTACTCTCTCGGAACTAATGAAGTAGAGTTCACCTGTTTCTGTTACATGGACATTTAATGGGATAGTGAGGTTTGTATTATACCCAGCCATAATAGTTCACGATAATTCTAAATAGTTATTCAAGTTCTGTTTCGTTTACTTATAGTTGAATTATTTATTCCATATATCAACTTTCGCATCTAACTTTTAATAAAGCTCCCATGAAGTTCTAATGTAGTTATGTGTTGCTCACATTTAGTTCTATGACAGTTCCCCGATAGTTCCTAAGTTCCCATCACGTCCTAAAGCTTAGTCTACAGACAAAAGTACCAACGTTAGACAAAAGTACCAACATAATACAAACGTACCGACATGAGACAAAAGTACCAACGTTAGACAAAAGTACCAACATAATACAAACGTACCGACATGAGACAAAAGTACTACATTGCTCAGCGACATGTTTTTTTACTAACGTTCTCTTAAATTCAACGTATACAAAAATACCTTATGTTATCAAATAAAAAATACATCGTTAAATGAGAAAAGTTCTCTAAGTATGGGTATCATTTTATAGTTCACACCATCAACTTCAACAAGTTCAACTTGATATGGGATATCTAATTCAACTTGTCTAAATATAGCAGAACTAATCCATCATCTCTCATGAAGAGGGTTTGTTTAACCTACTTAAGAAATCCGGTCTTTAAAAAATAAACTTTGAAAGTAAAGAAACGAAACAAACCAACGCTCTATTCAATCTAAAAATAAACCCAATTAACGTTATAGGATGGTCAGATAACCACGATGAATGTATGCAGCGATCAATAGAAAGACAAAGAGCCCATGGTACAAAGAATTAAGGTCCAATTTTATTGAGCGGAGTTTGTTTGATGTTCTACGTTGTTGACACGATTGGAACTCTTTGTTTGTAGAAACCAAACTAATCTCACCGGTGACGTAGTAGATCGGTGAAATTTTTAAAGCCAGATTAAGCATTTGGAAAATTAATTGAATCTAGCCTCGTTTAACACCAAATTATACATCGAAATTAATTGGTTAATTTTTTCTACACTTGTAGCGTGGGGCTGACTTACCATAGATAATAGATTATTCAAAAATAATGTATACTTATTATTTATACTGAAAGTTCTAAAGTAGTCGCAGTGGTTGGTTTATTTTTTTTTTTTTTTTTATTGGGTTTTTTTTGTGTCATTTTTTAAAGGTTTGACTCTAGACATAAGTATTCATGTTTAGACCTAACAATCCATAGGCAGATGAAGTAGAGTTAATGTTTCTTGACCTTGGCATTTAAATGGAAAGTGTGGTCAGCACTATGCCCAGCCTCTTTTATTTTCCCCAGCGTAAATCAGATATCTACCAGAGCTGGGTGGACTCAGGGACACCCTACAGTCAGAGGCGTAGCTAGGGGAGGGCGGGTGAGCCTACTTGGGTCTACGGACGGTTTTCTATATTACTAGTGTGAAATGGGAAAAAAACTGTGATTGGTTGGAGGGGGGGACTTTTTTCACAGTGAATAAGAGGGGCGCAAAACTGATAGTTCGCCCTGGGCGCCGAAATTGGTTGCTGCAGCTCTCCCTACAGTCATAACTCCGAACCGAGATCCGAACTTGAGACCTACGGGCTAGCAGCTAAACTCTCTACCATTAGACGTAGTGTTTTAAAAGAGTATGTAGCTGTAGCGTCACAAGGCGGGGGGGGGGGTGCGGTACGACCAGGGTGACACAAATAAGGGGACGACACCAGCTCAAAACAATGACTGAAAAACCAATGATACATCCTGTTAGATTAATAAGATAGTAAGGGGTGAGGGGTGACACCAAAGCTGAATTTGTTGGAAGGAGGTGGTGACACCCTGAGTTACCCTACCGGGTGAAGCCCTACCCAATTGACGCCACTGTTGCCTGCAACTTTATGTTTAAGTTAGATAACACAAGCAACCCTATAAATAGAAACTGGTGTGGGCGTGATGTCTAGTTATAAAAATATGGACGTCACTAAAACCAGAAAAAAACTGCTCTGGAGTGACCACTTACTTTAAGCCTTAAAACGCCCCCTTTCTCCCACGCCTTGTGAACTGACCAATCGCCCACTGTAAGAAGCCTGTCCCAGAATTAACTTTTTGGCTCATTTATTTCCAATTCGTCAGAACATAGCGAGGTGTATTAAAAAGGACAGTTGTCAAGGAAACCATTTCTTTTTAAATTAACCTGATTTCTGCCAAGCGATTAGAATTAAACCAGGTCCCCTAACTCTTCCTACACGCCTTTCCCAAAGTGCTATGGAAGAAAAGGGCAGTTCCGACAGGTTTTCAGACTTCAAGTTTATTTCTATTCCAGCGCAGTAGGTAGCAGTAAAGTCCCCCTTTCGAATCTGGCGGTCCATAGATGAAGTAGAGTTAACCTGTTGCTGAGACCTCACATGTGACGGAATATTGTGGTCAGCTCTATGCCCAGCTGCCTTTACTTCGCCCAACATGATTCAGGTACTTATCAGAGCTGGGTGGACTCGTTAGCCACGGGAAATAAAATCATTCTTTATCAGACCTTTTAGCAAATCAGAGATAAGAAATAGGGACAAAGGGGATGGACAGCCATTAGTAAAAAGTACTGTAAAACAAAGCCACATCCCCTATCTCCTATTACGTCCCTTTAATTATGTAATCTAGTACTTTATTTCCCCTTTATGGGGTTATTGTGTAGGTTGAATTTTTTTTTAATAATCCACGTTTTGTTATTATAACAATAAAAAAATAATTTGAAAGATAGTAAGTATTTAAATTTAATACAAGTCCATGAAAATATTTATTTAAAAATAAAATGAAGAGTTATCAAAAAAAGTCAGCATTGCAGATGCTTTGATTGCCAATTGTCAATTTACGGCCTTTTATCTTTTGTTGAGTTTTAATAGAAACGAGTTTTCTATAACACTAAACATCCAATCTAAACGTCAGTAACCCTAAATTATAAATGATGTTGAACTCACTAAATATTTATAGGGGCATATCTAGTACTATCTTAAAATTTGTATCTGTCATAACCTCAAATAAAACAGTAACCGACCTTGACCTTACAAAATGCAAAGATCTAGTTGTATTTCTAATGTTTACCTGTCATGACATATATACATAGGTGAAGTACAGAATATATATATATAGGTTACCGGGATTTCGAATTTTTAACTGTAGTTCACATTTTTATTTGTAGTATTTAATGTGATTTGTCAACTCGTTTAAAACAATTATAGGAAAGGGTTTAGTACAAAACATCAGTTCAAAATACGTGTGGAAATACTTATATAGCATAGGGCGCGTAAGTTGATACAAATGTTTGTATAATAATTAGCACCCATCCTGGTATCGCCACTAACATTTTTATTCTTTTAGAAGTTTGGAAAAGAAAGGGATAGAACCCTAGTATTATCCACTGACTAATCGGTTTCTATTTGTTACCTACCTTTAATTACATCTCCATAAAAATTTTTGGCAAATTTATTTCTATCCAGAAAATATTTTTTATAAAAATCGCGAAGTTATTTAAAAATAAATCTTTATACAAAAAGATTTTTGTAGGCAAAGTATTGTTGCTCATACGGTAAGCCTGCATCACTTTAAGTTCTATATCAATCAGATTATGTGAGTTAATTTTAATAAATCCTAATTTGTTTCGTTTATTTTTCCAAATCAAAATAGCTATCAAAAATACGGCGGGCTTTCAATCTATGGTTAAGCTGTTTAAGAAGAACGCACAAAAACCAGGCCCATTTAACAAGTTATTATGGAGGTAAAAAAAAATTAGGCTGTTTGAGTTCGTGACTGCTAACAGTCTTCATGCTCAGGGGGGGGGGGGGGGAGGTCGAGGGGAGTGGTCATTCCCCCCCCCCCCACAACTATTCTTAAAAATAACACCGACGCGTAAATTTGATCAACTGATCAACTGCACACAACACACACACACACACACACATATATATATATATATATATATATATATATATATATATATATATATATATATATATATATATATATATATATATATATATATATATATATATATATATATATATATATATATATATATATATATATATATATATATATATATACATATATATCCCAACCATTCGTTTTTTATTGTCCTCCCTACGTGTGTATATCCTCTGTCTTAACTCTATCGCCTGCATAACATAAGTTTTCATGTGAGCCGATGTCACGTGGCGTGTTTTCACGTGCTGTTTTCTGCAACAGGTGGCAGCACGTGTCGACGATATGTTACAGCGGGAACTAGTCGATAAGGAAGCATCAATAGCTGGTCTAGACACAAGACAGCATCAATAGTTGGTCTAGACACAAGACAGCATCAATAGCTGGTCTAGACACAAGACAGCATCAATAGTTGGTCTAGACACAAAACAGCATCAATAGCTGGTCTAGACACAAGACAGCATCAATAGTTGGTCTAGACACAAGACAGCATCAATAGCTGGTCTAGACACAAGACAGCATCAATAGTTGGTCTAGACACAAGACAGCATCAATAGTTGGTCTAGACACAAGACAGCATCAATAGCTGGTCTAGACACAAGACAGCATCAATAGTTGGTCTAGACACAAGACAGCATCAATAGTTGGTCTAGACACAAGACAGCATCAATAGCTGGTCTAGACACAAGACAGCATCAATAGCTGGTCTAGACACAAACAGCATCAATAGCTGGTCTAGACACAAGACAGCATCAATAGTTGGTCTAGACACAAGACAGCATCAATAGTTGGTCTAGACACAAGACAGCATCAATAGTTGGTCTAGACACAAGACAGCATCAATAGTTGGTCTAGACACAAGACAGCATCAATAGTTGGTCTAGACACAAGACAGCATCAATAGATGGTCTAGACACAAGACAGCATCAATAGTTGGTCTAGACACAAGACAGCATCAATAGCTGGTCTAGACACAAGACAGCATCAATAGTTGGTCTAGACACAAGACAGCATCAATAGCTGGTCTAGACACAAGACAGCATCAATAGTTGGTCTAGACACAAGACAGCATCAATAGCTGGTCTAGACACAAGACATCATCAATAGTTGGTCTAGAGACAAGACAGCATCAATAGTTGGTCTAGACACAAGACAGCATTAATATTTGGTCTAGACACAAGACAGCATCAATAGCTGGTCTAGACACAAGACAGCATCAATAGATGGTCTAGACACAAGACAGCATCAATAGCTGGTCTAGACACAAGACAGCATCAATAGTTGGTCTAGACACAAGACAGCATCAATAGATGGTCTAGACACAAGACAGCATCAATAGCTGGTCTAGACACAAGACAGCATCAATAGTTGGTCTAGACACGAGACAGCATCAATAGTTGGTCTATACACAAGACAGCATCAATAGCTGGTCTAGACACAAGACAGCATCAATAGTTGGTCTAGACACAAGACAGCATCAATAGATGGTCTAGACACAAGACAGCATCAATAGCTGGTCTATACACAAGACAGCATCAATAGCTGGTCTAGACACAAGACAAATATGTTGGTTGGTCTAGACACAAGACAGCATCAATAGTTGGTCTAGACACAAGACAGCATCAATAGCTGGTCTAGACACAAGACACTATTAATAGCTGGTCTAGACACAAGACAGCATCAATAGTTGGTCTAGACACAAGACAGCATCAATAGTTGGTCTACACACAAGACAGCATCAATAGTTGGTCTATACACAAGACAGCATCAATAGTTGGTCTAGACACAAGACAGCATCAATAGATGGTCTAGACACAAGACAGCATCAATAGCTGGTCTAGACACAAGACAGCATCAATAGTTGGTCTAGACACGAGACAGCATCAATAGCTGGTCTATACACAAGACAGCATCAATAGTTGGTCTAGACACAAGACAGCATCAATAGTTGGTCTAGACACAAGACAGCATCAATAGTTGGTCTAGACACAAGACAGCATCAATAGCTGGTCTAGACACTAGACAGCATCAATAGCTGATCTAGACACAAGACAGCATCAATAGCTGGTCTAGACACAAGACAGCATCAATAGTTGGTCTATACACAAGACAGCATCAATAGATGGTCTAGACACAAGACAGCATCAATAGCTGGTCTATACACAAGACAGCATCAATAGCTGGTCTAGACACAAGACAAATATGTTGGTTGGTCTAGACACAAGACAGCATCAATAGTTGGTCTAGACACAAGACAGCATCAATAGCTGATCTAGACACAAGACAGCATCAATAGTTGGTCTAGACACATGTCTCGTTCCAGTTTTTCCGTTGAACGACCAGGCTGTTTAAGGGTCCAAAATTGCTTTATAAGCTTTTTGTTCATCTTGAATGTGGTTTTGTAAAAAAAAATATTTGAAAATATATCTACTAGTTTAACTACATCGTTGATTGTTCTGCAGTCACTAACCCACGTTGGTGCATAGAAAAAATTTAAGAACTCTACAAAGAGTCTGTTGCGAAAAATAGACAAACTTTCAAACGACATTAGTATAGTTCAATGGGGGGGGGGGGGGGGGGGAAGGGGAGGGACCCATAAAGCTCCTTTCAAATGGTCGAATGGGAGCCTAAAACACTTTCAATAGTCGAAAAATGGGGAAGGGGTGGCAATAACACTCCTTTCAATAGTCGAATAGAGACCAATAAAACTCTTTTAAATAGTCAAAGCAGGGCTGTTTGTGGAAAAAAATTTAGGGGGGGGAGAATTTTGAGGTCTCCGCTTTTAAAGTGGATACTCGGCTCAATTTTACCGTAATTGTACAAAAGATGACCGCTAGATGGTTTCTAAAAGAAACATAACTGGTCGAAATTACTTTAAAATTGAAGCTGTATTTACATTGCAGTTTGGTAAGGGAAATAATTATTGATGGTATCTGTCATATTCACGGTTATGTCCCTTGATACGTTCTGCGTTACCAACAATTAACAGTGTTGATTAGCGGCATATCAATGGCACGAGCTCAACAATGCGATTCTAAAACACAAAAACGTTTCATCGTGTAGGTGTGTAGGTTTGGCACACAGAGACATAGAGTGGGGGGGGGGTCAATAAAATGTTATTGCCAGTCCAATCACAGTGTAGTTATTGAAGGGATATGAGAAGTGCCGGGACAGATGGCGGTGACATCTGTTGTGAATTGATTGAACGCATGAGCAGTCCACGGTCTGAGGGGGGGGGGGGGAGAGAAATCTATAAGCTAGATGATATTTTAATTAAATTTTGATAACCATTGAGATGAGGTCTTGTTGGGGTATGTTGGGTTTTAAAATATGGGGGGGGGGGTCTAGGAATGTGAGTATTCATGAAAGGAACAGTGCATTATTAAAGGAATGCGTGTATGGAGGTGGGGGGGGGGTATCATTTTGTTAAAATGTGTTAAATGGAATTGAGGCGAATTATCGTTTTGTAAGAGTGTAAGAGTAACTTAAATTAATTTTTATGTTGTAACATTGCCCATACTTCCCTTTATTCTGTTTTCTTAGTGATGACCGCTATTTGTTTCAATACCTTTTTTTGCTATTGTTTCTAATAAATAATCAAGAATCAATATTCTTCAAAATAATGTGATTCCCATATTTTAATTTCAGTGTTATGTATTTTGTATCGTAATGCCTTGGATTCAATTGTACATTTCATTGGATTGTATTGTAATCGGATTGTACCAGATCGTGTTGCCTTAGATAGTATCGGGTTGTATTGTTCGGCTCCGTATCGAATTCCCTCGTATCGAAAGATGTCGTTTTGTTTAATATCGTGTCGTGTTTTTATCGTGTTATGAGAAGGTGGAGTTGGTGTGTACAGAGTGAAGAGTGGGGAGGGGATTGGAGGAGTTTCGGATTCGGAAGGGGGTGTCGGGGGTTGGGGAGTAGGTGTGTATATCACAGAGCACACTGTACATGAAAGTGAAAGTCTATCCATCATGTCCAGCAGACATTACATAATGTCATTAAAACAATAGAATTAGCAATGCATTGTCAAAATTCACCCTGTCCCTAGGCCACCCGGCTACTAGGCCACCCCGTCCCAAGGCCACCTTGTCACTAGGCCACCCAATCCCTAGGCCAGGCTATTCCCTATCAGTTGCATACAATACATAATGCAAACTACACTTCAAAAAGACAATTAGACTAAATGAAGCGATTGTTTTATTTGAAGCAGTTGGATTTTTAAAATATTGTATGTCAAGCTATAGCTGTAAACATATTGTATGTCAAGCTATAGGTGTAAACATATTGTATTTCAAGCTATAGAGGTAAGCATATTGTATGTCAAGATATAGGTGTAAACATATTGTATGTCAAGCTATAGGTGTAAACATATTGTATGTCAACCTATAGGTGTAAACAGTTTGTAGTGTCAAGCTATAGGTGTAAACATATTGTAGTGTCAAGCTATAGGTGTTAACATATTGTAGTGTCAACCAGTAGTGAAGGTAATTCAGCAAGGTAAGTCAGCGAAGGTAAGTCAGCGAAGGCAGGTAAGGATTTAACCCAGTGTTAAAATGTAAGTTAATACCTAGCACTAACCTTAACCCAAGCCTAACCCTATCCCCAACCTTATAAGTTTGAGTTTCTTTAAAGTAAAACTTGCTGCAAAAATATGCAGGTACGGCTAACCGATTAGAAAATAAAATAGCTATCTTTAAACCCAGGAAATGTTTTTATAACAGTAATGTATAATTTTGTTGTTAATGGTACTCTTGATATCGCCCTCAGACCCATATCCAGCCCCCCCCCCCCCCTTCCCCGGAAATTTAAATCCAGTGGTCTTTTTTTAGTTCTTATTACTTATGGGTCTAATTAATTAATTAATTAATTAATTCGGTCGGTGTGAAAACCCTAATTACACCTCATCTTAGTATCCTGACTGATCGAGTGATCGCCCGTGCTTTACCCAGTTATCTACCCCCTGGTCAACAATATAATGTTTCAATCATTTGTAATTTAATATCTAACAAAATTTAGAAAGAGATATCATTGCGTTGTCATCGGAAAATAATAAATCTGAAAAGTTAAAACAAAATCGCAGTTTTAGAAGTGGAACCAAATTAAGTGAAAAAAATTGAAAAAACAAAGGACATTGTGAATCTAGAAAAACTTATAAAATAGTTGATAAAATAATTTAAAAGGTGCTGTATATTTTAAATTGTGTTATGTATACACTATACAACAGTAAAAGGGGAAATAACAAGGTGATAGTGCAATGAGTTGTCTAACCTGCATGAACTTTGGGTGAGGGGAGATTACTTTTTAATACTTGTAATTTAGGAACTATTAGCTAGTTTAAGTTACTTTTAACCCATCGTTTTGAGAAACCCTTTTTGTGTTATAGTTGTGTATCTTTACTGAGATACCAATCAACAAACATCTTTATAATTAGTGGACGATTGCATTAACGACGTGTCATAATAAGCTCACACTTCTTACCCGACATACAGCATCGTCACGAAAATCGAAACGACCCCCCCCTCCCCCACCCCACCCACCCACTCCACCACCACCTGCAAGATGTGTGACATTATTTATGAACTTCTCATTACAAATATGAATATGTATATGTATGTAAATTTAGAAGTTTATGTATAAATTTACAACTTATTAAATAAACAATATCGACGAAATCTTTAAATTTTTTAAGTAGGCCTAAAAAATCATGGTGCATATAATTAGTTAACGAATTATATTTACTCCTCTTGTAAGTGTTAAAATTTGTATTAATCTTTTCATTAAAATAATTTAATTATTGGTAATTAGGCCTAGCAGTTTTAAAAAGACTGAAACTGAAGCGCAGTAGAATTGCCAGATAAGTTTGAACAGTTTTAGACCAACTTTGGGGCGATCAGACTGCGCAGCTTGGTATGTATGTATGTCTATAGCTAACAGGTGTTGCTTTCGTTGATACTTCAAATCGAATCAAACTTTTTAAAGAGGTCAACTGTGTTTACGAGTCGGGCGTGAGTCAGTGTGCTCCAGTATGTGCACGATTACAAACTTGGTGAGCTGATCAGGCAATAGGAAACAATAGACGAGTATCTACAGGCAGTGAGTGGTTTCTTGTCGGCCATAGGAAGATCGAAGATTTTATTTTGTGTACCTGTCTTGTGAGATTTGTAGTGAGCAATGCGATAGCTGTTGTGGGTGAGTAAAAGATTACTTTTGATCGTTTGTTTACGGGGTGGGGGGGGGGGGGGGGGGGGGGGTAAAGTAGTCTGTGTTTCAGCTCGCGATTAAGTAACGACTTATGCAACACCAATTTGAATACGCAGCGCCTATTTACCATATCAGAGGCGTGGCTAGGGGAAGGGCGGGTGGGGCTAGGGGAAGGGCGGGTGGGGCATCCGCTCGGGCGCCCCACCTTAGGGGGCAGCTATTGGGAGAGCTGCACTATTGAGTTGTACATAGTTAAAGTTAAGTAAATATACTGCTACTTGCCTCGACAGACTGATTTCACTGTTTTATACATTGTTTGTGTGACACCAAATCAAGGGCTTAGGCTCCGGAGAAAAAAAAACCGTCTTATTTAGTAAGCCTTGTGTATTTCTTTGTGTGTATCTAAGTTAGGGGGTTAAAGGAAAATATACATGCATGCACCAGGGACTATTCTGGTCTATTCTTACCAGTGTCCCGTCCCCCTCAAAATAGAATTTATATAGAAATTATACTTTTACTAGTCTCTCCCCCCCCCCCCCCATCCCCACCCCACCCCCCCCCCCCACCCCCCACCCCACCCCCGAGAAAAAAGAAAAAAGTCTGAAAGAAACACTGCTTATAACAGACAACCATTGGAATTAAGTTAAAGAAAATCAAAGAGCGCTAAATATCTACCCACATTCCCCATAAAACATGAAACAACATACAGACAACTTGCCGGCTACCCCTGTATGTTGTACATGACAAGCAACCACATAACATTTTACAAACATAGATTCTGGCAACAGTTGATACAACCACATAACATTTTACAAACATAGATTTTGACAACAGTTGATACAACCACATAACATTTTACAAACATAGATTCTGACAACAGTTGATACAACCACATAACATTTTACAAACATAGATTCTGGCAACAGTTGATATCGACATATTGAGTGTTACTTAATTTTCTTAACATAGCGAGCGTTTAAATGGACGCCAGTTCCCATAACCTACAGCTGCTTCAAGCTTAAACACAATGTTAGACCCTCTCTATATGTATGTCGCCATAATTTCTGTGTATGAGTTCGTATCTATATGCGCCGCGGATTTCTCCGAGATTGCTTGGATAACCCGAAATGAGAAAATGTCTAATTAACATCCAGGAAAAAATACTACATCGATTGAACTAAAATAAAAGGACTACGAAATAACAAAGACTGCAATATTTTAAATTCTGAAGATTATATAAACATGCTACATGTACTTTGTGTCGATAGAAACTTTAATTAAAACATCGCCTGTGACGCCTCAGTATAAAGCAACATACGTGGTATGAGTGCATTCATCTGCGCTTAATCGGGACACATCCGGACGGATGCGTTTTGTCCAAGTAAGCGGCTGATCTGATTATGCGATGTTCAAGATTATACACTTCCCGGATTTATTCTTTCTAATTTGGCCAAAATAAACTTCTGTCTAAATGACCAAGTGTCTCGATTAAGCGGAATAGACAGTAGATTGCTGATTAGAATGGTATGTAGTGCTAATAGAAAGTTTCATACGTTTAGTTATTCTATTTTCTTCTTCGGTCATATAATCTAGAGTGATAGTTGGGGTAATACTACTACTACTAGTGTCTTACTGATAGTACAATTAAAGATTCCTCTTTAGACCTAGCGATCCATTGAGCAAATGAGATTAGAAATCATATGTTTCTTGACCTCGGCATATGAGGGGATGGTGTGGTCAACACTATGGCCGGCCGCCATACTTACCCCTATACAACCGAAGTGTCCTATTGATGATGTCCCTATATACCACTCAGTCCTCATCCATCATTAATGCCTCTCGCAGTGTTCAAACCTCCCATTTTCAGATCTTGTCTTCAGATTTTTTTTCTATTGCTCGCTGCTTAGACAACCTTGCGACTATCAGTACCATTTAGTTGTTATGGCTATCAGTAGATCGTCATGATGACCAATCGATCCGTACCATTTAGTTTTTATGTCTATGAGTAGATCGTCATGTTGACCAATCAATCTTTGGGTCCTAACATGAACTATGTCATTAAAAATACGATCTTTGTAACTTCCTATAACTTCGTATTTCCAAGGTTTGGATTGTATTTTCTAGCTCATCTTCTTCTGTGACCTGGGCATTTAAAGGGATAGTGTAGTCAGCAGCCTTTACTTTCCCTAACGTGTCAGGTACGCATTAGAGCTGGGTGGACTCATGAACCTTCTTACGGACTTGAACCCAGTTTCATATTCCAGACTTACTGTTTAGCATTCGTATGCTCTACTATTCGACCACCCTATTCTATTAAATTATCAGAAAATATTACCTCAAACCTTACTTACTATAATAGACAAAAAGGATCGACCAGCAAACGATCTTAGAGTTGGTGTCCACTTCTCTATGAGCTGAGTTGGACAGAGGCGTAGCGATGGGGGGGGGGGGGGGGGGCAGGGGGGGGGGGACATATGTCCCCAGGCGCCGACCGGGAAAGGTTGCTACGTCTCTGGAGTTGGACGATAACAATGGACAGATGATACTCATTACAGTTTAGACATCGCAGGCTACTTATTAGTTTAAGACAAATATTTCGGGAAATGCCAAGTTAATTAGCAACAACATTAATTATTTGTATAACTTACATTTGACTATTCTTATATTTTTGCAAACTTTAACCACAGTGTACACTGAAGCAAGTTTAATGTTTACATTATAATAAGCCTTGTTCGCTAAAAAATATTTTCAAAATATTTTATTGATCAATGACTATACTATTAGATTATAGTTATAGAAAAACAATGTTTCTTCGTTTATTTAGTATTTAAAAGCGTGTTAATATATTGTTTTACTTACGTGTTGTTTTTTTTTGTATTGGTGTTTAAAATCATGTATTACCTTATATGAACCTAGAGTATATATAATATATTACTGTATATGAGCCTAGAGTACATATCATATATTACTTTATGTGAGCCTAGTGTACACATCATATATTACCTTATATGAGAGTAGGGTGAACATCATATATTACCTTATATGAGCCTAGGCTGAACATCATATATTACTTTATATGAGCCTAGGGTGAACAGCATAAACATAGTACCCCATGTGAGTGTCACAAATGTCATTATTCCTCTGACTGCTCGCCTATGTAAACTGTATTTGTTTAAGATTACCATCTATTGGTCGTATCAATAAAATAATCTATTACCGACGATTTTGTATTGCCTACATTTCATGGGAATCACAATTCAAAAGGGTCTTCTAATACAGTTAACAAACTAATTATTCATTTGTTTCATTCCCTAAACATTCCTGTATAAATGAATTAATTCATCTTTTTAAAACGCTGGCGGTAAGCGGTTTAGCCATTTATCTTTTAACATACATTGACATGCAACATGTGATATGCGACAGTTGCCTCGGCGGTCAAGGTCGGTCATCTATTTTTAGAAGCAGGCTAGTTCAAGGTAGACATTTCTATTGTGCTTGCTAACCTCGTGTGCATTTTTAAAATTCTCACCAACAACATACCCGATGAAAAAGTCACATGATAATTCTTGTTGCCAACAGTAAAACAGTTACACAAAGAAAATGTCGAGAGATGCTACTAGGAGATCGGAGAACAGGTACTCAAGGCCAATCCGCGAAGACGAGGCAGCACTTACCAGAGGGACCAAATCCAAAACGAAGTCTTCTACTGACGCGCATTCTGGCAAGTCATCGGCCAACACACCTGAACACTCAGATGGCCAGGTTTATGCCAAATCCCCTGCCAAAACTACTGAAGTGACGAAATCGAAAGTAGGGAGTACAAACAAGGAAAAACAACCCAAAGGTGGTTTGGAAGCAAATAGAAGTCATGTGATCGAAGAGACACCATCACGTGATATGCCCCGGTCGCCTAGACGAGTCAGTGATGTTGTTTCTCCACGTAGTTCGAAGACTAGGCGTGGTTCAGCGCCACAACAAACTGAAACTGAACTCAAGCCACCAGAGAGTGGTCATGTTGCTAGGACACCAAGTCCACATTTAGAGGAACCAACAGACGGGTTTCAGTGGGTAGAAATTAACCAGAAAAAGACAAAGAAGAGGGGGAAAATCGTCAAAGATGAACACGTGGACCCAACTTCTTGCATAAACTTTGCTTTTGAATATGACGAAGGCAGTTCGCCGAACTTCAGTCGAAAACATCAAACGCAAGCAACAAGTTCTAAAACTAAAACGGAAAATCCACCAGCCAAGAACAGTACTGGTGCTCTTCAAATTGGGGAGTTCACAAAACACAGCGACGCTGATTTAAAAATAGCTCCTACGGCTGAAGTGAAGGGAAAACCCGCGATGCAAACTTTGAAGGAGAATGAAGAAATAGCAAAGTTTAGAGATTATAACTACGGCGCTTGCTCTTCAAATGGAAACTTCAAGCAAAATTTCCCTGACTCAGAACCTCAACCCAAATATGCACCTGTTAGTTCTGATTATGCAGTAAAACAAAACATTTTAAGAGAAAATATTCCCAATAAACAAAACCAATATTTACAAGGTTCAGAAAACGAAAAAGACCAATCTATCGGGAACAATTCAAAGACTATTCAAGAAACCAGAGAAATTGGTGAAAGTTTACCGGCATCAAAACCGGCCCGCCGTCTGCCTTGTATCAAAGTAAACGAAGATTCCAGTTTCGCCGAGTCTATCTCTCGAAGACCGACTGACTTTGGAGACATACAGTCTACTCGCCCTCAGACCCGAAGCTTCTCTTTGACCCCGGAGAACAACCCGCTGAGCCAGTTCCAGAAATCCTTGAAGTCCCCGCCCGAGGGTCGGTCCAAGCCCGAGACTCGGTCCCAGCCCGTGGGTCGGTCCCAGTCCATGCGTCTGGCATCAACTTCCGATTTGCCGGATAAGCCCAAGAAACTCCTGCACGAGCTGAGCTTTGCGGACACGGAATACACTGACGGGAAGAACTACGGCGCGCTAAGGAGGAAGAACTCCATACGGAAGAGGAGCGTCGTCCTGGAGACGGTCGACGATAGCGATGACGACAGTGTCAAGGGTGAGTTCTTGACGTGAGAATGTGCCGTACGTAAATATATATGTTAGGCGCGGTTTGTGAAGGGCTGTTTGGGGAGTTTGTGATTTAAGAAAAGTAACATTGTGACGTGTTGTTAGTTCAGGATGGGCAGGGTGGGGAAGAACTTGAGAACCATTGGACTAGTATTCTTAGCGGCTGAGTGTGGCTTACGCCAAAATAATATTAAGGGGGGGGGGGGCAGAAAGAATACCCCGGCAAAGTTTTGGATTGATGTAGTTTTTAATTAATTCTTTAATTTAATTTTTTGTGTATATTGGACGTGTCAAAACGTGTGTGTGTTTGTGCGTGTGTGTACGTTTGTGCATGCTTGTGCATGCATACATGTGTATCGTTAGTAGACGTCAACCAGTTACATTAATTTAATTTAATTTTATTTCGTTTTTCTTGGTTCTCATCATCCTTATTATTTCCTTATATAAACCTCAGTCGGGGACTTATTATCCAGGGGGGTTTATGTCACGGGGGTTTTTGTCCAGGGGGTTTATGTCGGGGGGGGGGGGTATGTCCATGGGATTTATGTCCAGGGGGGGGGGGTTATGTCCTGAGTGTTTTGACCAGGATCTCAACTGATCAGAGCCCCGTGGCTGATTACAGATCCAGGGTCAAGGGTTCCGGCCAAGTTCAAGGCCGATCTCCTGCTGGTGATGCAAGAGTTGCTGAACCGCGGCAAGGTCAAGCAGGTGGCGGTGGTGGAGCAGACGAGCAACGCCATGCTGGTGTCCCTGCCCACGTGGGACCTCTCCAGCCAGGACCTCGTGGGGCTGGTCAAGGCGGTCACGTGCCCACAACAGCTGATGCTGAAGCTGGCTATCGGGCGTGAGGTGAGCGGCGTGGTTAGGGTTTATGGGCTGATAAGGTTTGGTTTTATATATATATATATATATATATATATATATATATATATATATATATATATATATATATATATATATATATATATATATATATATATATATATATATGGTTTTGTTGAAGGTTTTTGGGACGGCGTGGCCTAGCGGTAGAGAGCTAGACTACTAACCCGAAAGTCTCGAGTTTGAATCTGGGCTCCCTCACGTTAGGGAAAACAAAGGCGAATGACATGTACTTCATCTGCCCCATGTATTTAGTGCACGAACGGGAAAAGGTGATAAGGTGTGACCTTATTTCTACACGTGCGGTTTTATCACACGTGTATTGTTGGTTTTATCACACGTGTATTGTTGGTTTTATCACACGTGTATTGTTGGTTTTATCACACGTTTATTGTTTACTGTGAACCTCTAGAACATTTAAACAGTGGCTCCGCTAGGTCACGTGTCACCCAGTGCGCCACCTCATGGTGTCACCCCCTCTCAGTAGCGTAGCGAAGGGGGGGGGGGCGGGGGGACATATGTCCCCGGGCGCCGACCTCAGTGGGCGCCAAAATGGGTTGGAAAAATAAATTGAAAGGTTGAGGGGTGTGCAAATCGAAAGTTTTAGGGGGGGGGGGTGCAAATAGAAATCTTGAGGGGGAGGGGTGCAAATCGAAAAGTTTGTCCCCGGGCCACTTGTAAATAGAAATGTTAGATAATATGAGTGATCTATATTGATGTCATATATATATATATATATATATATATATATATATATATATATATATATATATATATATATATATATATATATATATATATATACAAGTTAGCGTTCCTAGTTAGGTAGTGATCTGTTAAATATCCAGTCAGATTATCTTTTTGCCGTATGTAATCATGGCCAACCATTGGCGTCGCTAGGTGGGGTGCCAGATCTGAAATGACGTCACTTTATTCTTCAGGTGTACACGTGTTTCGCACACGGTAGCAACAAGCTGGTGGGGCGCAACGGGGAGAAGATCCTGGTGACACAGAAGACCAACACATGTGTTGTTGTGGGCGTGGCTGTGGACGACACACCTGGCTCCTGCATGTACGAGGTGTCGGAGCTGTCCCGGGCGTTGATTGACAAGGAGTGGTGAGGGCGTCGTGCCCGAAGGGGGGACCTTTATCACGTGATATCTCAAACCTGATGACGAGAATTTTTTCTATAATAGTTTATTTCTTTCCTTTCTTTTTGTCATTTTTACATCAAAATGGTAACCTCTTTTCTATTTACTCCATTTTTTTTTTCGCTGAACATTAGGGGTGACATTTTTTAAATTTCTTTTAAGTCTTCATAAATGACGTCACATTTTAGCTACCCCGACCTCCACCCCATCCAAAAAACAATTTTTTTAAACAACCCTTTCATACTATAATATTGATAAGGCTGTATCAATTAAGGTAGGGGCCTACACTTTTTTTTAATATTACGAAACAACCGATATAGTACGGTATTATAATATTTCTTTTTTTAATTGTCAGTGTCCATGAGCGTGATGTCAGTTATGATCCTTACATTTAACCCAATATGGCATACTGTTGCCATTCCGCAACATATTATCGTGAGCACAAAAAGTGAGGTGTTCACGGGAGGAAGTATATGCTTGCAGTAAAGTAAAGTAAACGACTCTAAATTTCTCCTTATAAGCTCTCGCTAACATCGTCAATGTATTTATTCTGATAACATAAGTGTCAAATTATTCTACTTAACTTCATGATTTAAAAAATCGACATCCCTACACATATAGACATATATGTATGTATACATACATAATATATACATATATATATATATATATATATATATATATATATATATATATATATATATATATATATATATATATATATATATACACATATATATATACATATATATACATACATATATATATATATATATATATATATATATATATATATATATATATATATATATATATATATATATATATATATATAATGGGGGTGACACCCGACCTAGCAACGCCACTTAGTTTAAAGTTGTATTGTCACTAAGTCTTCTTCGTTCTTAATTTTAGTGTTGGAAAAATTCCCCTCCAACACAATTAAGTATACGTGTCAACTGGCTATGCGTCATTGAAGCCATTGATTCCGGATTTAGTCTGCATTTTTTTTTATTTGCTTCCATAGTCTTTGTCAAACCACGTTTTTTGATTTAGGAGCTGTCTCTCCTAGAAGAGTGGCTGTCCCCAGCGCTAACGAGCCTCATGTGCCCGAGGGTTCGAACTCTAGATTTTCCGGTTTAGCAACCATGAGCTTCAGCGACTCTACTAAAACTGATGTTATTCCTGCACCCTATTTTCTGTCAATGGGACGGCATGTTTGCGTGTCTCTGGATCCACTAATCTCTTATAGGTACCTGTCGACTCACGTTGGTGACCAAATTCGGCTTAGTGCTGACCGGAGTTTCTTCCAGACATATATATAATTTATATAGAAAATATATACTTTTAACAGTGCCCGCCCCCCCCCCCCCCCCCGAAGAAAGTCTACCGCCCCCCCGAAAATTTCAAGTGCCCCCCCCCCCCCCCCCCCGGAGAAAAAAGTCTGGAAGAAACACTGGTGCTGACCACACTATTCCTCCTTATGTTGAGGATGCAGAAACAGGTGAACTCTACTTCACAAATGGACATGTTAGGTGTGAAAAATTATATCTTTGTGTAAATAGGTATGAAGAAAACTATTTCAAAATTAATTTTCATAAACTATGCATTAGTGGATTTAACAACAGACATAAGCGTGTGACACTTCAGGTCAATGTAGGAACATAACATCCAGCTTAATGATAATATTTAGGTCAATGTAGGAACATAACATCCATCTTAATGATACCATTCAGGTCAATGTAGCAGCATTGATTCCATCTGTCTTCACTCATTATAGTGTAACAATATTAAAGATGTTTGTATATTTCATCAATATGTGAATAAAATCGACATAAAAACTTTTTTGTGACCAATGTTTTATTTTGATCCAACATCCCATATAAATAACAGACATACATTCAATACAGCCCTACCAAAATTACCACCATTAACTAACTGAATGCTAAAAAAATTGCCCTACCAAAATTACCACCATTAACGTACTGAATGCTAAAAAAATTGCCCTACCAAAATTACCACCATTAACTAACTGAATGCTAAAAAAAATGCCCTACCAAAATTACCACCATTAACTAATTGAATGCTAAAAAAAATGCCCTACCAAAATTACCACCATTAACTAATTGAATGCTAAAAAAAATGCCCTACCAAAATTACCACCATTAACTAACTGAATGCTAAAAAAAATGCCCTACCTAAATTACCACCATTAACTAACTGAATGCTAAAAAAATTGCCCTACCAAAATTACCACCATAAACTAACTGAATGCTAAAAAAAATTGCCCTACCAAAATTACCACAATTACCTAACTGGATGCTAAAAAATTGCTTTAGAAAAAGAACCCATCAAACAACCACCACCACTAAACACTTGCTGATAAAAAATTAGGGAAGCCAATCATAAACTGTAATAGTTCTAATTAACTAACAAATTGCTCCAAGTAAATGTGACAAAATATGGACTTAATTCAGCATCCATATTTTTTTAGTGCATGGAATACACCAATATTTCACACGGTCCAAGCAAGTAAACATTCCTGCTGTATCTCTTTTTTTTTTCATAAAATAAAAAATATGCTGTAACACACAGCAAACAACAATGTCACCAAATTCTGATGGATAATTACAACTTTCCAAGATTTTATACTTCTGGTAAATGAAAAAACAAAAATGCACTTTAATAATATACGAAACAAAAAATGGAATTACTGGGGGGAAAAGTTTATACACAGAATCACAGAACCAAAATAGAAAATAAATATTTCTCCCTTCCTACAGGTGGACATCAGGTGCTAGGTTTTACATTCACTTTATGTAAGTTTGAATGGCTCATACTGAATAAACATACAGGCTGTAGAAACCAAGTAAAATGGTAATGAGTAAATATTGGTAAAGAGGGGAAAGGGTGTGGAGAAGGAGCTATCATGATACTCATAGTAAAAGATATTCTGTAACTGGAGGGAATTATAATGATTACACTGCAGAAAATTAATTTCCATGTAATAACAAGACAATGTTAAACCAATGACCAAGAAGTTCTAATGGCACACTGGTTTTTTTAACAACCTTACACACATTTGGTTTGATGATGAAGTATACACAAAATAAGTTACATATGAAAACGGACCCACCCTCCACTAGACTGTCCTAGTGGAGTTTAGGTGTTACCATGACTGAGGTCAACAGAGAAAGTGAAAACAGACTTGACACAAACACTTGACTAGCCATTAGAAAACTTTCTTCAAGATCATTTTCTTTTCATTTTCAAACACAGAGTAAAGAAGAAAAAAAATTTCCTTTTTACCTAAAAGGAAATAAGATAAAATGTCAGTCAATACACAAAATGATATGTTTCTTCCTTGACTAAAATCAGCATGATCTGAATGCCTATACAACACTGATGAGGTAAGAAAGGCCTGGTGAGTTTCTTGTGATCAAATTACATTCAATCACTGGACAAAATGTTTACCACATGTCAGATACCAGGGTACAGCAGTTAAAAACTTTTGCTGCAGTTTACTTTGTGGTTTAGATTTTGTTTCATTGAAATTGTAAACACAATGTTTTTCATTTGATTAAATGTTTCAATAATTTCATTGAGAAATGTTTTTTTAAAGATGGTATTCACTGAGTTTGTTTTTTGAGACAACAATTCATAGCTCTACATCTAAATCTATAAAAACAATACCAGATCAGTATGAAAAAAATTATTGCAAAGATGAAAAGAGTAACAAATATTTATACATTAAATATGCTCAACTACAAAAGCATAATCAGAACATAATATATTAAAGTAACACTGGTCATGTTATAGATGGACAGTATTTCATTTTTAACCATTCTCATAAGATTTAGAACTTACAACTAAACTATGCAGAAGGAGACCATTTAATGTATAAACATTGGTGCTCCCAAAAATTGAAACCCCACAAATGAATGAGCAATAAAGCAAAGAAAACCCAAGATAAAAAAGAAACTGGTTCAGTTTTCTGGGACTGGTTTACATAGCAAACAAAGTGTTCCCTTTAGATCTTCTCCACGTGGATTTTAACAGGTAGGGGCCTGGCCTCTATAAAGTCTTGAGGGTGGATGCCCTTGATGCCCTTCTTGTCAGGCAGGTAGCGCAGGTACTCCAGGTCTCCACTTATGCTCAGCTTCTGCTAATGGAACAAAGCAGGAAACATCAAACTAGGTAACACAGCAGGAGCTTTCTCATTACTAGTGGTGGGGCTTACAAAGAAATTTGAAACATCTCTGCTGGGGTTTTATCCTCTGGTTGGGAGAGTCTGAGAGCTCTAAGTATTCTCTACCATGGTAATGGCTTACATGGCCCCAGTAGGCTGTGAAAGGTTTTTGACTAGTTCCCTATAGGCACTGATGACATAACTCATGCTAGAGGAAGTAAGGGCACCTGGGCATGGAATTAACAACACTATACCTTTATATGCCAAGCATTTTTTCAGGCATCTCTTCTGGGAGAAATTACTAACTTCAACCAGTGTAACACCCCCCCCCCCCCTCCCTGTCAGAAATAAAACACTGATGTTAAGGTCACAGAAACAGATAAACTCTACCACATCTGCCCTATTGACTGCCAGGTCTGAGTGGGTATCCTTTAACATCACCCTCTTAAGTACATTGAGTCTAAAGTGAAAAAACCTTTTGGGAAGATCTGGGGAAGAGATGGGGGTGGTTGAATACACATATCAATGCACAGCATAAGTGGCAGATTTTAGTGGCTCCCCACTTTCTCCATGAGCCATGGACCCCATACAACTTAATGACAGCTGTGGTTAACACCATGCAAGATGTCTTTAGTAGTTTCTAATGTTTGCTGGAAAATAATCTTGTGATTAGAGCTACATAAAGAATCTTACTCATTATCTGCAAATTATCTGATGCACCTGAAGAGAAATTACCTGTGGAAATCTTTGCTCAGGTGCAGTGACAGCAGCCGACATACACAGCCATATCATAGCAATGGCGCTAAACAGGATGATCATACACAAAATTAGACGAGGAATGCCAGTCTTGCGTGCGATACATGTCAGCCAGTCGCTGCTGTTGTCATTCAGCTTCCATGGCTCAGCCTACAATACAAAGTTTAACATTTTTTACACAGCTACAGCTGAAAAAACTGAATCAAATAAAGTAGGCCTAACTTATAATAAAGAAGTGAGGCACAGATGGAATTCTCCATGATGGCATGAGTCATTTTACAACTCAAGTACTTAGAGCTAGAGCAAAAAACATGAGATTGAAGGGCTTTAAGGATAACAATTTTGGGATCTTAGTCTTTTCAACTATAAACACAATGGGCACACATTTGTAGCATAAGTTTTCTTCTCGACCTTTGGTTTTTTTTTAAAGTAGTTAAGTAATATGTTTGGTATAATGTTGCTAGAAAGTAAATCTGACATTTCTTAGCATGATATTTTGGAAAGAAAAAATATTATCATTACTCAAATACGATACAGATCAAATTCCTAACAGCATTCCCCAGTAAAACCAGTGTTGAAAATGCTTTAGGGCAGAGTGATCAAGTTAAAATCATAGTTGCTAAGCAACTCAAACCATCATGGAGGGTGAGAAACAAATCAAACACTGAGGCTGGTCTACCTCGGCTGCATTGAGCTCATCTGTAAAACCTCTGGCTGACTTCATCTGTGAGTGCCTCAGCACCTCTGTGGCTGTGTTGTCTGATGCCTCGATGTTGGTTTCAATCATTGAGCTCGTTCCTTTGAAGGCTGAGTAGTCTTAAATGAAAAGTAACACACTATGAAAAACCCACAAGAGTCTATTAAGAATGCCATATCTATATAAAAGTTACATTAAACCCAAGAGGTTCAAGTTAAATGTTCATTTAAAAAATCATTCAGATTTACCTAGCAAATTATGCAAACAGATGAAATTATCAATCTATTTGTTATGTTCAATTTGAATTTGAAAATCTTTTTAAAAAAAAAACACATTCACTAGAAAAATTGAAAATACATTTTAAAATATATTTTTAAGGCCTATATTTGATAGATTGCAATACAAATTTAAATCCAACAGACTTACCAATAAACTACATCATCCATTTACTTGTTTATACCTATGTTAATTTTGTACAACAAAACATGAACTAATAAAATAACTAAACAACAAACTATGTCTATATTTACCATCAAAATCTTGTACATCCATATCCAGCACCTGAGGCTGAGACTTGATCACCACAAGCCTCCCACTGCCATCTTGCATAAAAAATGACCAGGATACTGACATGTGATGGGTCACTTTGTCCACCATATTGCTATACATGTTGTGCATATACAAGAATGGATACATCATCCTGGGCATCCCTTCATGCATGAAATCAGAGTCCATATCCACCAGCTGAGGAAAGACAAATTCTTCTGTCAACGTGCCACACAGTGCTTTAAGTCAATGAGATCTTACACTAGTCTAAATTAAATATACTTTCTTGCTATTTATGTTTAAGTTTAAGTATGTATAAGTATACATACAAACAAGAATGAGTGTAATTTATTAATTAAATTCTTCAGAAATTCTAATATTTGTTCCATTATATAAATATCAGTTTTAACCTCTAAATATTAAACAGTACTTTTTAAATGTTTTAAAAATTAAAACCTTTGAAAGCACAATTTTTAATTCTCATTATACAACCCTATTATTTATGGACAAATTATAAAATGTTAGCCCAATAATATTTGGTATAAGAAATTGGATGACCTTAAAACCTTCAATTCTCTTGAATTTTTATAACTATGTAATACTTAAGATTCCCTGAGCAATGTCTATCACCATAATGCCTTACATGGCCCCATTTGTCTGTGAAAGGTTTTTGACTACTGCACCCCAGTGAACAGGCTGAAGTCTCATCAGTGTCTCCAGGGTAGGCATCATTGCAGTCTGAAACAAGCACATATCTGGCTTTAGCTTCAACCAATAGATTCAAGTCAAGAAATTTTAGCTTCAACTAATAGATTAGAGTCAAGAAATTTTAGCTTCAACTAATAGATTAGAGTCAAGAAATTTTAGTTTCAACCGATGGATTAAAATCAAGAAATTTTAACCTAGCTAAATCTAAATAAAGAATACACATGATCACACATGACAAAGGGGTGAATTACTTACTATCAAAACATGATTTGAGAGTTCCATTGATGCTATCTTCTTCCCCAACCAGCTCAATAATTGAATAAAGACGACATCCTCGCTTGCAACACTCTATTGATTGGCTCTAAAATTATAACAGAATTATAGTTATGTTTAAAGTCAATTTAGTAAACACATGCTTGTAAAGTATTTATTTTTAAAAGTCTGCATTTGTACACTACAGAGTGTGGGTGTTTTTGTTAATCTGCTCACTTTGTTAACAGTTAAGTGCCATCTCAAAATACCGGTAGATATCAAGTTTCCAAACCAAAACTAATTTAAAAATCAAATGGTACTGCCAGATCAAGTAGCGATTATCTCATCTTATAGTGAGGGAAATAATAGTATTAGTAATAAATTAATATTATATTAGTAATAGGCCATTACTTTTATTGATAAGCCTAATTAGTTTAGAGTAGGCCTATCAATATTAATTTATAAATAGATGTGCACTAGTTTAGTTCTGGAGTAATGAATAGTATTTTTCATACATAGTTTTTCATTGCTCTAAATCAGGGGTCTCCAAACTTTACAACTCGAGGGCCGCATTGACTATCAAATATCAGTTTGGGGGCTAGAGTTTCTTCCAGGCATCTGTTCGGGATGATAGAGACCCCCTCCCCGAAGAACGTCTCCCCCCCCCCCCCACCCCAACGAAATTAGATTTATTTTGAAATATATATATAAATTTCAAGTTGTCCCCCCCCCCCCCCCGACAAAAAAGTCTGAGAAAAACACTTTCGGGGACTGACAACACACTCGAGATCCAAGTTTGTTCTCAAATTGTTCTTCACGTAGGCCTACTTCATTCTTGAAAATGTTTGTATGTTGTTCCGAATATTGAAAGGTACTTTGATGCAAACATTGTAATATTAGGAAAGTTTTCCTTGGGCAAATACTTATTAAACCCACCCACCCGCCCTTTAAGGTCATTTGATGGGCAACTGGCCACATTTGCTTCAGTGACATTTGCACCCAATGCTAAATTTTCAATTTGTTTAGACTTTTTTCCTCAGCCACCTCCAACAAACATTTCTTTTTCCGTGGACAAAACTATCTCCGAGGGCCGGATGAGAGGATCTCGCGGGTCGCATCCAGCCGTAGTTTGGAGACCCCTGCTCTAAATAAATGTAACAAAAAGCAGTCATTTGTAGTCTGTCCCTAAACTACTCATGCCTGGTCTAGACCTTAACTCTAATTAGTTATTAGAATCAATTGAGCCTTACCTTACGTTTTACACCTTTATACCTATACTATATTATAATATACGAGCCGACCCGCGGTATATTATACGCCGCTATTTAGTTTTATTTTCTACTTTTCAGTAATTCATAATTTGTGAATTCGACAGTACCAATGCTGCCACTGAAAATATTTGCTTTAAAACAGTATCAGTAGGTCGTTAAGGACGATACTACCCCCACCCTCCTTTCTCCCAACTCCTACCCTACACACCCCCTCGTGAAAGCAACCTCCTCTTAGTTACCTCCCCATAGTTTAAAATCGTTTCAAACTAAATTATCTGCCCCTAATAAATGTAAATATTTAGCGTGAACCACAGCTCACCAGACCATGTAGGGGTGGGGAGTGCGCTTACAGCTTGTTTTCTAGCGTCTCCCAGAGGAGAATTATATATATATATAGATAGTCCTATACTAGGCCCTAATTATTTATTATTTTATTAAATCATTTAGGCCTAGTTAGTAGATCTATAGTTATTATTAAATCCAACTAAGTCTATGTACTAGAATCTAGATCCTAAGTAGTAAGTATTGTTTTGGTCTAGATTCTAGATAGATCTAGTAGATAAGTTTAAACTCTAGAATAGAAGTTTAGGAGATTATATCTAGAGATGTCTATCTACTGTCTAGATCCTAGTCAAAAGTACTTTTTTAAAGTACAGGTGTCTTCACGAAGTTAAAACTTAAAAATAAATTAAAACAAAACACTAAATGAGTAAAACAGTAAACTTGACTTGAGTAAACACTAAACACTAAACTAAAACAGAGATCATCTCCTCTGTTGACTCTGTTGTAGGCCTACTTTTAATAATAAAATATTGAGTTAGTTACTTGAACTTGAGTAGGCCTATTCAACTAGGTCAAATAAAATAGATAGGCTAAATAGATATCTTAAGTCAGTCCAGTACTCTAGATTTTAGATCTGAGACTTCTGCAAAGCTGCAGTCAGTGACTAGTCAGTAGGCTTGTCGGTATCGGCCGAGATCGCGGTAAAAACATGACCCGAAATCTCCCATTACTTTCTGATACCGGGCGCACGAGATTTGGTTTTGCATACTAATAAGTTTTTAATTTATGGTAATTAATTAAGTTTAAAAGGTCATTTCCTAATGTTAAATGAAAAGTAGAATGGTTTTCCAGTTGTTTTGATGGCTTAGCGATCTGATTGCATGCTGTCTCTGCTTTGGTCTTACCGCGGTATAAAGGTTAACTTCAAATGCTTTAAAAGCGCGATTTTTGAAAAGTTTCCATTTAGATAATGAAAGTTTCCAAAGCAGATACATCCCATTTTTATAGAAATGATATTTATTTTTGGATATTTTGACTTTGACATTAGTAAATACTCATTTGAAAGTAGTCACCGTAAGTAGGTCACGTTGCCCCCATTGACTCCAATGTTATATTTCTTCATCCCGATCTGCCGGCTTTTAGTTTTGATACACTAACAGTAACAACAGTATTCTAATGTAATGTACAAACAAATCTCCTACTTGTAGTGTTAAACATATGTTAATATACCTGTCTTTCATTTTTTCAACTCTGGTTCTAGTTTTGCTTGAAGTAAAATTTTGCTGAGTCAGACATAGGTTACCTGTCTGTTGCTAGCCTAGAATACACTACACTAGCTATGTGCTAACTGTAATTTTAAGTATTCAAGTTCTACTTACCCTTACTTACAGTTATATTTATATGCTGAAAATCAGAATTCATACACAATACACACATAAAAACATTGATCAGATAACTTCAGTTCACTTTTAACAAAATGGCTTAAAGATAGACTCTACTTCACCTGCCCAAAATAATAAGGCTATTATATGCACATTACAGTGTTCAAGTCATTTACTTTAGATTGCTAACTATGTAGTTCTTTCATTCACTGTATTTATATAAAGCATTGCTTTAGAAACTTTTTCATATTTGCGCAGCACAGTTTTATAACATAATGTCTTAAAGATGGACTCTACTTCACCTGCCCAAAATAATGGGGCAGTTATATGCACATTTCAGTGTTCAAGTCATTTACTTTAGATTGCTAACTTTGTAGTTCTTTCATTCACTGTAAAACATTGCTTTAGAAACATTTTCATATTTGCGCAGCACAGTTTTTTTGGGGTTATGGAAGGAAGCCAACACAAAAATATACTTCTGTATTATTTTTATTTATTTCAACAGCATATACAAGTTCTATATATCATTCTAGCTAAACTCTGCAAATATGAACAAAATACAACTGCAAATAAAATAACTATGCTCAATTTATTCAGGCATACCATGACTTGTCACAATTGGCCAATGCAAAAACAAGGGCATTCCACCCCTCACAAAAAAATTCGCTAAAAAAAAACTATTTGAGCTAGACAGAAAATCTTTTTTGTTTTGTTTTCATATTGTTGAGCTCTACAAGAATATGTAATTTTTATTTTTATATGATGATTAGTGTTTTTTTACCTAAATCCCTACTAGTCAGTGACTGAGTTATCACTCCTAATACGCTGGAATGATAGATAGATATAACCTACCTTATCATAAGTATGAGATGGATATGTTTTTTGACAAGCATCTTCACATGGATCAATATCACTTATTAAATTTAATAATGAAGCAGATGCTGTAATAGATACAAAAGTAAAGATGCTGGTGCACAGCAGTAATTTGTTTTGAAGAGTCACCATTTTGTTTTTGTTTGGAGCTTGTTTTGATTAGTCAGCCTTGGTCATGTGACCAACCAGTGGTTATAAAATTAGGTGGAGCGTAGACCCCTCACTAAAGAATTACAAACAAGAAGAAACCAAATTTATTAAAACCTTGTTGTGCATCTGGAATAAAGAACCTAATAAAAGACTTTTCGTTCTTTCCTTTTTAACTACACACAGAAAAGTAGCAATTTCATGCCGAATTTGTTTTAAAAGTGGTAGATCTATAATATTTTACAACTATATCTTGAAGAGTCCTGCTTGGTGTCTCTTGAGGATGACGTTCCACTTTAATCATTGATGTAGAGATGTAGTAAAGCACAAAATGTGAATATATAAGCCTACTAGATCTAGGCCTAGATTTAGATCTTATATAACACAAATATCTAACATTGTCCAAACTAACTACTCAATGTAACTCAATATAACATTTTCTTAGACGATCACACCTCATGCTGTATACATTGTCTAGGATCATTCTATCTCCCCCCACCCCCTCATAAACACATATAGGCTACAAACGCACATAGGCAAAGGTCGTCCTACTACCAAATGTTATCGGATGACGCGCTTTAATATCGAGTTTATGACTGTTAACCCTTAAGTGCACCAAACTAGGATGAGTACATATGTTAAGGAAAGTAAAGACGACTGCGCATTATGCTGACCACACAATCCCTTCTAATTCCGAGATTTCAGATACAAGTACACTCTGCTTCACCTGCCCGATGGATCACATTTGAAACATTCATGTTGCATGGTGTTGCATATCGATAAAGTCGCGTTGCTTTAATCTCAAGAGTTCGGTACAACAAGATCGAGACTGTAGGTGCGACTTGTCTGGCTAAGTGCATCACTCGAGCTTTTTAAAGTCCGAATATTTACACTGCATGTTCAATACTATGCTGACTACTAAGTATGCTACTACACTTGCACATCAAGTACTTTAAAATGGACGAATATTTCCTAAGTATAAATAAAACAGAAAAACAATTTATAAAATGGAATCTTTATTCTTTAAAATGATATAAAAACATTTTGAGTCTTATGGTCATTTTACCCGTGTTCGTGGATCAACTAATGTCGTCATTAAAGTAGTACACAGTGTTACAGTGTGTGTAGCTCTTTCTAACATCAACTCACCAGTGGCGGTCTAATTTCAAGGTGTCAGGGAGCGGTCACTCCAAACTGGCGTCATGTCCAATCACGACCTACTTTTCTTACCAGTCAATTTAAATAGCTCTCTGTGTCATACGCTTCTATTTTAATAACAACAATCACCTTGTATACAGCTTAGGTGATACTTTATAGTATAATAGCAATCATCATCTTGTATACATCTTGGGTAATATTTTATAGTATGATAACATTCATCATCTACACATGTTAGGTGATATTTTATATTTCATAACAATTATCTTCTAGACCTATGCATAGTTAAAATGGTAAGAATGTACATCTCACATTAAATTTTGTATTCAGAGCTTAAAAGTCAATTATTTGCGAGTTATTTGTAACTAGAATGGCCAATGTGATACATACTGGCACTAGTATAAGACACGCAGCTTACATTATTCTGCAAGACGAGTCCTTTTTCATTTCTTCTTCCGTGTTGTTGTCCGTGTTGTTGGCCGTGTTGTTGGATTGGTTCTCGTCCAGCAAGGCTTTGTTCCTCTCCATCATCTCCTCTGTGAAGTCTTTGATCAGCTGATTCATCTGTTTATATTCCTGGCGCAGGCTCCGCCTCATTAGTTTCGAGTATTCAGCAAACTTTTTTAAGGTCACGGCGTCCAGAGCTTCGGTGGGGAGTCTGGACAAGTCGAACTCGGAGAGGGTTGATAGAGTGCTGTCCTCGGCTGTCGTGGGCGTGGGTTCAGATCGGGCGTCTCGTTGGTCCGCTGCGTGACTGGTGGAGGCCCAAGTCTTGTACGAGGTGTTTCTCTCTTTACAAGTGTGCGCATGCGCGTTGGTAGGTGAGGCGGGAATGTTGACCTCGTACAGGTCACGATAGTCGTCGTCAGTGATGACGTGGGATGTGCCCCGGGCCCTGTCATCCACGACTCGATTCGTACTTCGGGGGACGTCCCGAGGGGTGGTCTGGCTTGGATTAGTCGGTCTTTTATGCGTGGGGTTGACATGGGAATATACCGGGATCTGTTGTATGCCGACGTCAAAACGGTCACTATCGTCTGGTGAAGTTCTAGGCCTCTCAGCCCATTCACCCCTGTTTATCTTTGCTGGAACCGACCCACTGCCTTGAGATCTTGGCGTGGCCTTTTGTCTAGAGATATGACGGTCACACCTATTACTGTAGCTTCTGTCGTCATGGTGCGAGTCGCTCCCCTCAAGATAGCATTTCTCTACAGACGTCTGCTCAGGTCTCCTCACGTTGGTCCTGTGACCTTGACCCTGGTGTGCTGTTTTAACACAGGTCATTTCATCTTGACAACTGTCATAACCCTCAGCACAGCATTTGTTTTCATGACCCTGATCAGGCCTTCTCGTGATGTTTCTGTGACCTTGACCTTGGTGTGCTGTTTTAACACAGGTCATTTCATCTTGACAACTGTCATAACCCTCAGCACAGCATTTGTTTACATGCCCCTGATCAGGCCTTCTCGTGATGTTTCTGTGACCTTGACCTTGGTGTGCTGTTTTAACACAGGTCATTTCATCTTGACAACTGTCATAACCCTCAGCACAGCATTTGGTTTCATGCCCCTGATCAGGCCTTCTCGTGATGTTTCTGTGACCTTGACAAGGTGTTTTCACGTAGGTCATTTCATCTTGACAACTGTCATAACCATCAGCACAGCATTTGTTTTCATGCCCTTGATCAGGCCTTCTCGTGATGTTTCTGTGACCTTGACCCTGGTGTGCTGTTTTAACACAGGTCATTTCATCCTGACAACAGTCATAATCTGCAGCATAACTTTTGTTTTCATGACCCTGATCAGGCCTTCTCGTGATGTTTCTGTGGCCTTGACCTTGACAAGGTGTTTTCACGTAGGTCATTTCATCCTGACAACAGTCATAATCCGCAGCATAACTTTTGTTTTCATGACCCTGATCAGGCCTTCTCGTGAGGTTTCTGTGACCTTGACCCTGATATGAAGCCTTGGCAAAAGTTCTTTGATCTTGAGTCAGGTCCCGTACCTTAGGGTAGCCCTTGTCTTCTGCAAACAAGTACTGCAAATCGACCTGTCTTTTTTCTGGCAGTCCCGGGTCTTGCCTGTGGTGAAAACTTCTGTCTGCGGTACCTGGCTCCGGTCTCTTGTTGTTACTAATATTCTCTGACCACTTGTCAGCCATCTCGTCTCTGGAGATACAAAACAAAAGGAACGACGTGTATTAACATCCATGTATTTAAATCTATCATTTGCCGCTATCCTAAACTTGGTCCTAACCATGAACATATATGATCAGAGCCTAACCTTAACCCCAACTCCAAGATAAAAACAAACGATTATCTAGCTAATAGCTGGCTAATGCTATGCTCTAAAGCAAGCCAGATTAAAACTGGATAAAGACTTATTCTCACCCTTGTTACCAGCCGCTAGACCCGTGGGTTAACCATTTACTTTCTCCCACCTAATTTGGATATGGAGAGCACATGAGTACGGCGACTTCTTATGGGTACACCACGTGACCTGGTAAGTAAACCTGAGTTCTATAGTCCATAGCTGACTACACAGACTGAGTTCTATAGTCCATAGCTGACTACACAGACTGAGTTCTATAGTCCATAGCTGACTACACAGACTGAGTTCTATAGTCCATAGCTGACTACACAGACATGTTGTAGGGACCCATGGACCACAGTATACTGGGGGTTGGGTGATGGTAGTCCAGTCACGAGTTGACCACGGTCTTTAAACCTGGGTGTGGTACGTGTTCTTGAGACGAGCACCTGCGGCATAGCTAAACCACCCCAACTTGAACCCCACCGTATAGAGGTCAGCGTGGTCGAGTCGGTAAAGCTCATGGTTATTAATGAGATGAGGCTCGTTAGCTGGGGACAGCCACTCTTCTAGGAGAGACAACTCTAAAATCAAACAACTGCTGCCTTGTAGTTTGTTCTTGGTTGGACATAAGGAAATTAATTGTGTTGGAGGGAGATCCCTCCCAACACAAACAATTAAGCACGAAGAAGAAGAAGAAGAACCCCACCCTAACTACACAACCTAATCAAACTAACACTAACTACTACACACCATGACGAGTCCAATTACCTTAGTGGATCAAAGGTGTCATTAGCTGCATCTCTACACTGGGAAGTCTGGGTCGTAGTGTTCCTCTTCGTGAACTCGTAACAGGGCTTGACATTGACCATTTCATAATCTTCGGACAGTCGCTGTAGGTACAAATATTTGGGTTAGACTTAATGGTCGCTGTAGGCACAAATATTTGGGTTAGACTTAATGGTCGCTGTAGGCACAAATATTTGGGTTAGACTTAATGGTCGCTGTAGGCACAAATATTTGGGTTAGACTTAATGGTCGTTGTAGGCACAAATATTTGGGTTAGACACGTCCTATCAAGTTAAACTTGCAAATAATGACGCAAGGTTTAAATTGTAAGGGATAATTCGAGTGAATGATGAAAAGGTATTGGGTTAAGAGTTTGGGTAAGTGTTGTGTTAGCAATCCCAGGTAACTCGGTTAAGGTCCATATCATTGAGTACAAAGGTAAAATTTGGTCATTATTTGGTCACTAGCACAGTTTACGGTAAAAATTGGTCATTATTTGGTTGCTAGCACAGTTTACGGTACAATTTGGTCATTATTTGGTTGCTAGCACAGTTTACGTTACAATTTGGTCATTATTTGGTTGCTAGCACAGTTTACGGTAAAATTTGGTCATTATTTGGTTGCTAGCGCGGAGTACGGTACAACTTGGTCATTATTTGGTTGCTAGCGCGGTGTACGGTACAATTCGGTCATTATTTTGTTGCTAGCACAGTTTACGGTAAGGTTTGGTCATTATTTGGTCGCTAGCTCAGTGCATTACAATTTGGTCATTATTTGGTTGCTAGCACAGTTTACGGTACTATTTGGTCATTTGGTCGCTAGCACAGTTTACGGTACTATTTGGTCATTTGGTCGCTAGCACAGTTTACGGTACTATTTGGTCATTTGTCGCTAGCTCAGTGCGTTACAATTTGGTCATTTGGTCGCTAACACAGTTTACGGTACTATTTGGTCATTTGGTCGCTAGCTCAGTGCGTTACAATTTGGTCATTTGGTCGCTAACACAGTTTACGGTACTATTTGGTCATTTGGTCGCTAGCACAGTTTACGGTACTATTTGGTCAATATTTGTCTCGCTAAACATGGAGCCAAAGAAGTGTGTGGGGCACAGCCACTTTGAGAATAAGTGTTTCCTTCAGGCGAGGCGAGGGGTACATCTCACATTACGAAATAGTAAAAAAAGATAAAATTTATTTAGAAAATTTATACTTCAAACAAAACCATTGTCCCCCACATGAAAGTTTTAAGTCCCCTTCCCCCATAAAGAAAAAAAAGTCCGAAAGAAACCTTGTTCGATATATGGTAGCTAGAGATGCTCTAGTCGACACCCGCCTGGAAACATCAAAAGGGAAAGTGTGTTATAATATCCAGAGGCGTAGCGACAGGGGGGTACATATGTCCCCGGGCGCATGGAGGGGTCGCTACGCCTCTGGTAATATCACAGCAACGAGTAGTACAAAGTGTGTACCTGCATCATGGGGCCGTCCGCCTTGACGTAGAGTTGCATGCCCGACCCTGAGAGAGACAGACCCACGGGCTTGAGAGGAACATCGTTCATGCACATCTTCTTCACCTTTTTGAGGCTCGGCTCCACGTCACCATCGCCGTCTTCATCTTCCGGCTTCTTCTTCTTCTTCTTGACGTCTGAGACCAAGACCTTTTTCTTCTTATTTTTAGGAACTGCCGGAGTCAGGAAGACGTCCTTGCGAATCTAAAAATAGATGACAGTTAGCCTTGTCGTACCCAGGTAGGTGGTTTCACAAATTTTTTTTTAATAAATTTACTTTTTGAAAAAGTAGCATGGATGGGCAAAAATAAACAACGGTTGTTTTTATAAAATAACAGTCAGAAAATTTAGCATCGCTGTGATGAATTTTCATTACCTACCGGGTTAGCTGTTAAAGTTATGGATACATGTCATGATTAGTGTCAGGATTAGTGTCATGATTAGCGTCGGATCAAAAGCTAAGGGTTATGGCGGGTTAGTATAACTAACCCGGATTACATCTGAGAACATGAAACTAGCGTTAAAACAACGTTATATACGTCACGTTTGATTTCAACGAGTTACCGCCGCTGAGTGTACGAGTTACCTGCTCCTGTTTGCCGCCATCGTCGTTGTTGTCCCCCATGTCCATATAGAGATCGTTACCCAAGCCCACGGTGTAGCCGTGGTCCATCCTGTCCAGACATAGGAATAACATATCGATAACATCCATACAAGCAATAGTGCATACGTCATATAAGGGAATAACATATCGATAACATCCATACAAGCAATAGTGCATACGTCATATAAGGGAATAACATATCGATAACATCCATACAAGCAATAGTGCATACGTCATATAAGGGAATAACATATCGATAACATCCATACAAGCAATAGTGCATACGTCATATAAGGGAATAACATATCGATAACATCCACACAAGCAATAGTGCATACGTCATATAAGGGAATAACGTATCGATAACATCCATACAAGCAATAGTGCATACGTCATATAAGGGAATAACGTATCGATAACATCCACACAAGCAATAGTGCATACGTCATATGAGGGAATAACATCTCGATAACATCCACACAAGCAATAGTGCATACATCATATGAGGGAATAACATCTCGATAACATCCACACAAGCAATAGTGCATACATCATATGAGGGAATAACATCTCGATAACATCCATACAAGCAATAGTGCATACGTCATATAAGGGAATAACGTATCGATAACATCCAGACAAGCAATAGTGCATACGTCATATAAGGGAATAACATCTCGATAACATCCACACAAGCAATAGTGCATACATCATATGAGGGAATAACATCTCGATAACATCCACAAAAGCAATAGTGCATACATCATATGAGGGAATAACATCTCGATAACATCCATACAAGCAATAGTGCATACGTCATATAATGGAATAACATCTCGATAACATCCACACAAGCAATAGTGCATACGTTATATAAGGGAATAACATCTAGATAACATCCACACAAGCAATAGTGCATACATCATATGAGGGAATAACATCTCGATAACATCCATACAAGCAATAGTGCATACGTCATATAAGGGAATAACATCTCGATAACATCCACACAAGCAATAGTGCATACGTCATATAAGGGAATAACGTATCGATAACATCCACACAAGAACTAGTGCATACGTCATATGAGGGATCATGCAGGTTATGTAACAAAGTGGAGTGGTGTCTCAACATTTTGGTATGTTGTCTTATATGGGCTGGAGGTAGTTAAGTTTCGAACCTGACGGTCCATGGGGCAAGTGAAGTAGAGTTCACCTGTTTCTGTGACCTCGACAAAGAAGGGTTAGTGTGGTCAGCACTATGTCCAGCTGCCTTTACTTTCCTTAACGTGTGTCAGGTACCCATTAGAGCTGGGTGGACTCAGGGGCTTTCTACAAAGTTGAGCACGTATTCGAAGAAGGCAGTGGTCTACAGCTTTTTTTATACAGCACACTAGAATTTTTTAAATTATTAAATATTGCTGGCAGTGTTATATAACACATTAGCAATGGTATATAATAAGGTGGTGGCTATGTTATAAAACTTTGGATCTTGTATATAAGAAGGGGCTGGCTGTGTTATATAACACATTTGGATTTGTTATAAGAATGGAAGTATTGTATTATCAAGCCCAATGTATTATATAAGATGGGGGCGGCTGTGTTATAGAACACATGTTTTATTATATAAGATGTGAATTTTACAACAAACTATTGGGTGGGTTATATAACCTAATGGGATGTGTTAGTTAATACGGGGTTGGCGGTCTGTAATGAACCATGTTCAAACGTTATTAACACAGATAAACGTATGTGGCCGATCATTATTTAGCGGACCTAATAAACATAGCTTGAAGTCAATACTGGCATACACTGAAGTCAGCTATCTGACTTTAGTCAATTCTCACTGAAATAATCTTTAACTAACTCTAACCATGGTTTGGCTCTTTTAAAAACGCGGGTAAGATAAGGGTTAAGGTTAACAAAATTGCTTGTATTGTTGTAGTAAAAACGCTAGTAAAACAAAGTGGGATATTATCCCATCAATTACCCCCCGGTCATCCCTTTCGTTACCCCAATATTATACCCGCGCATATTATCCCCGTCCAAAATAACTGTAGGATATTACCCACCTGTCATTTCCCCCACTCCCATTTTCACCGGATGTTTTGGGGTAGGGATAGGTATTAAGATCGGGATAGGATTAAGGTGATTAGGGTTATTTGGGATAACGTTTGGAAATTGACCCGGGCGAGGGAGAATTAATCAGGGGGTAATGATGGTAGAATAACTTGGGGGGTAGGGGGGTAGGGGGGAGGGGGTAATGGATGGATTGTAAAGTCCTAAGCCCAGACAATACAGTATTTATATAGAGGGTTTTTTTTTTCCTGACAGAATCACAATTGGTGCCATGATAACGGTAGGCACCCATGGGTATACTGGGGTATTCAAATCGGCGCTGGGGGGGGGGGGGGGGGGGTAGTATAAAGGGCGGCAACATCTTTTATTTTCTTGTATTACCACACCATTCTTGACGGTCAATCGGGATTTTCCCCCCTATCCACCACCGTAGAGACTAAATGGGTATGGTAAGGGCTAGGATTAGAACTGTGATTCTAGCAAATATTATATCGAAATCGTCCAGCCGATGTATAATTAAGTAAAGCTTTGATACGTCCGACCAATTGAAATGAGTTAGTAGACCTGGGCTCCCAACTAGATTAACCTTCATCGTATCGGCTCGTTTTGGTGGGTGATGACGGGTGGAGAGGGATTGGAATGGGGGGGGGGGGGGTAATAGCAGGTGGGTAAGTGACCTCGAGAGGTTAATGTTATGATCGCAGCTCAGAGTTAAACATTTTTGGATCTCTTTTAGATCTAGATCTAAAGTTATAAAATAATTCCCAAGAGAAAATGTTTACCAATCGGCTAATTTGGGTTTTTTTATATCTAGATCTAGACCTAGTAAGCAGGATTTCTTTCAGATATTTTCTTCGGGCGGGGGGGGGGGGGGGGGGGAATCATCCGAAATTTCAGAGGAGCAGGTGCGGGCACTGGTTAGAGTGGGGCCTATATATTTTTTCTAGATACTTTTTTCTTCTATTTTGACCGGATGAGGGGGTGGAGTGCTATAGTGAGGAGGGAGGGGAGAGTGTCCCCACCACCACTCCGAAGAGATGCCTGAAAGAAACTCTGCTAGTAAGGTCTACTTACAAACCTAGATCTATATTCAGATCCATCTCTCATGAATCTGGAATCAGTAGACTGAAGGCCCATTTCTAGATCTAGATCTAGTCTAGATTAGTATTTACTTGTGCTGGAGTTTTAGTTGACAGACAGTTTACAATGTACACTTACACTGTCCCTTCATTTGCCGTGATCAATGAAATAGATGAACTCTACTTCCAATATCCTTGTGACCATTAGACTAAAATGTAGACCCACTAGATCTCTTGGATCTGTATCTATATTTAGAATCTATATCTAGAATCTAGATGTAGACTCTAGTTATAGTTCTAGTCCAGATCTTCTATTCTAGATCTACAATCTATACAGAATCTGATCATCAAGATCTTGTAGACATAGATCTACGTTCTTGAGGATGAAGAAAATATTTGATTCTAGAATCTAATATTTACTGAAACGAACAAAAGAAATGAAAAAAGAAATCACTTACATTTCCAGTTAAAATAACAACAAGCGATTGACTAGTAGCTCAACGTTTTCATGTCATTCGACCGTCTTCTTAGGCCCACAAGTGCGGCGTCTCCATGTGACGTCACGCACAATTTTTGAATGTTTTGTTGAAAACGTCATCGGTAATACACAGATTTTTCTTTTATCTTTACGCAACTAGCCTATACGAGCTTTCGCTATCACACATTTTCCTCAAAAACAAAAAGCACTCTTCATTTCTTACTTAGGTTGGGAATCCTTTTGGTTTTTAGATGTGAAGCCAACCTGACTACCGGACTTGTATCAACTAATGTAATGTGTAATGGTTGCCCTATCTTGACCTATAGTGAAGACACCCATGTAGACTCCTCCCCCTCCCCTCCCCCCCCCCCCCCCCCGAAAGTTTCAGGTTATTTCCCCCTCCCCCCTGCCCCAGAGAAAAGTCTGAAATCAACACTAGTCAAAACTACAAACGATAACTCAGCCTTTTATACCGAACCGATTTGGTTCAAAATTGGCACGTTTGACATTACATTTGACCTGAATAAAATAAATATTATTATAGTACTTTTTCGCGCTAGCCTATTTTACGCATTAGTTACGTTCATTTGGTGCGCACGTGTTTTAGTCATGCAATTTGATTTGATTTATTTTTTAAAAGCACTAAATCAAAGACTGGCTAAGAATGAGACCAGAGGACAAGAGAAAACGAGGGTCGCCAAAAGAAACACAGAGAACATCAATGGAGTTGAAGGAGAGAAGCCTAACATTGCAACCCTCAGAGGTTCTAGCTAGAGACAGGATACAATGGTGCTTACTTGTTGATGTCTTGTGCGACAATGGGCGCTGACAGATAAAGATGAAATAAAAGAGACTTTTTTTTTTTCTTTAAAAAAAGTTAGGAATGGAACTTTATTTTACCATAAACGATGTGCTTGGTCGGGATTGAAAGCTCATGGTTGCTAACCCTTAAAATGGCTTAAAAAGTCCTGATTTCGAACCAAGGGCAGATAAAGCTCCATAGCTAGGGACAGCAACCCAACAAAGAGAGACAACTCAGAAATCAAACATGAGTGGAGCCCCTTAGGCGAGAGGATCACCAACTTAAGCCTTGTTACTTTCGTGAACTTCCGCAATCAAATCTGGTACCAAACGTAATTGTTAGCTGTGGCGTAGCGAGGTCGGGTGTCACCCCCCAGAGGAGTAGCGACCCTTCCCGGTGACAAACTTTCGATTTGCACCCCCCCCCCCCCCCCTCAAACTTTCGATTTGCAACTAATGCAACCGTCCCTTAAGTTTTTCTCTATACATTTTGCCTTGGTGTCACCCCCCCCCTAAATGGTGTCGCCCGATGCGGTCCGCACCCCCCCCCCCTCGCCACTGATTGTTAGCATTCCTTTGGACCAAACCAGCAATGGTTGAGAGTGGGGCCGGATAGATAGGCATGCAACCAATAATCTTTATCTAATACCCTAGTATGCGTTTCTTGGAATCCTATTCTCTGGGTGCATCCATTGTCTCCCGACGCAAAATCGAGCCATATCAACTATTAAAGAAAATGGTGCTCGCTTATATAATTTTAGTAGGCGTGGCCTAGCGGGAGAAAGCTAGATTGCTAACCCGAAAGTCTCGAGTTCGAATCCGGGTTCAAATAGAGCTTCCTTGAGTCCACCCAGCTCTGATAGATACCTGACTCACGTTGTGGAAAGGGAAGGTCGATGGGCATAGTACTGACCACACTATCCCTTCATATGCCGAAGTCTCTGAAAGAGATGCACTCTACTTCATTGCCCCTTGTGTGTTGGGCACGAACGGGAAAATATGTTTCAAAAACCTTAAAGCTTATGATTACACATGAGTTGGCATCGACAAATTCCACTAGCGCTTACTCAGAGCGCTACAGTAAAAACACTGCCTATTCGTACACCCGACACCCAATAGTAAAAACACTGCCTATTCGTACACCCGACACCCAATAGTAAAAACACTGCCTATTCGTACACCCAACACCCTACAGTAAAAACACTCCCTATTCGTACACCAGATATTGACCACAGACTTAAGGGTGTTTGGCCATAGAGGATTTTTAAACCACCCTCACCGTCGCAAAAAAAAGCCATATCCCACTAAACTGGTGTTTCACTTCAACGGTCGTCCGTCGTAGTACCCCCCCCCCCCTTCCCCAAATGTCCCGAATAAAGTATCTCGCAAATCATTTATAAAAGTAAGGGAGGTAACGATAAAAGTATTTATCTAGCCAAGGTGCTAATGTTAATTGACTAATACATCTTCACAAAGTAGATTCGTTAATTCTATACGATCTAGAAACGTAAGCTTAGGGATAAAACTGAATCGAATGCAAAGGCCTCTATGTTTTGTGGGTACTAATGTATTTCTTTTTTGTTTTATTGAGGGCCCATAGTGCAGACGAAATACATTTGTTCTTGGAAGGATGAATATGTAGGGACACTAGACAAAACTTGGTAACTTGCATGAGCCCTTGGGGCAGGGGATTTTTAACCTCCCTAACATTCCCTGCCTATGATACTACTAGTGGTACAACATTAACTGTGTTTGAAAAATCTAAACTTGGCTACAAGAATCTAATCATTTTTTTTTTAAATTGCTTAAAATAAAAAAAATACCAAAGCTTTACGATATTGAAGGGAAACTATGAGTTAGTCACCTGTGTTGACTAATTCATCCAACCATTCCAACAAAAATTTAGTACAAAAGAATAAAGAAAATAAAGCATCATTATATTACAATTATACCACCCACATACTTCATAGAACACAACATAATACGATAAACCACATCCTATGGTGTTCTTGTTATAAGTATGATATATAATAGACCTCTAAAAATAAAAACTTTTTAACTTGCATAAATATTTATTTGCTACTTAGAGAAAATACTACTTCAAAACATGAAGATAAAAATTCTCATTAATTACACATCCTTCAAAATAAAAACAGAATATTCAAAAACAATAAATTATTTTGATTTTACAACAGTTATATATATATATATATTCAAATTTTAAATAAAAAGTATCTTAAGATAATTTTCAGTTAATTATGAGGTATGTATTGCTAAATGTTTTTTCTGATATGTAATATTTTTGTATAACAGTTTGACAGCACTTTTTGTCACTAGCGGAAAACCCATGAAACTATTCATTACATTTCTTTTTCAGCTCCTTGACTTTACAGTATAATATACAATATCATATATTAGTAACTAGATGATAGTTATGACATCGTTAACTAAAAAACACATTTAAATATAATTTTCTTAAAACTGGAATATATATTGAAAATAAAATAAACTATTAATTCAATAAATAGTTTAAAATTAACTAGACTAGAAATGTATTTGTAAAAATATCAGCCACACAAGTAAAAGCAGCAGTAAAACAAGAAAATATTTAAATAATATTTGTATAATTAATATAATAAAATTCATGAATAAATAGTTACCATTTTGGCAGTTGGTTAAATATGAGAAAAGTCCTCATATTCAGTCTAAGAATAGTGTAAATACTTATTGTCTTTGATCTTAACAAGAAACATTTATAAATTCAATTATCACATGTGGGGAAAAAGAAACCTTAGTTGATCAAACTAGAGTTGTAAAAAACTGTTAGTTACAGCATCAGATTCAGGTTGCTATAACTATAATTAAAAACACATTTTAAATATAAACCTGTGATTTATACTACTAAATATACAATATAAAACATAAATGTAACATAATGACTTAAACTTTAAGGTAAAGTATTTATTTAATAAGTGTAGTAATCAAGGCAAACAAAATTTATATAAATTAGGTTTATATAAGTTATATATAGTAAAACAGAATCGAATATTTTAACACTTATAATTACTTTTAAAAATCAAACTCTTGTTATTTTACAATTTCATTTTTAGCCACCCAGCATTTAGTTAATCTAAAATCTAAACAGAAAAAAATTATTTTATTGACATTAAAATGTTATTTTTTTTAATATCTTAAGTGTTTGATTATGACAAAGTGTTGGGAATGGTGAAAAGTTTTGGTAAGGAATGCACACTGTAGTACTGATTTCAAACAATGACACAAAAAATAGATTATTTAGTTTTTCTAGTGTACAATTGTTCTCACAGAACAGATGTGTAGACCTTACAAGAATGTACATAAAATGTATCTGTTAATATATTTATCCAAAGTTTGAAAATAACATCGCATATAATACTTGTGTAATCAAACAAATGCTTAAAAATTAATAATGAAATAAGGCATAAACTACGTTCAAAGTATTGCACAACCCTTACTTGCTTAATTAAGTGACTTTAAGATTAACACAAAACAACATATTATACTTATTTGAATTTAACACACAACAAGTGAAGAAGAAAAAATCCGAAAACATTGTTTACACATTTTAACATATTCAATGAAAATTTAAACAACAAAATAATATTGTCTAATAAAATGCCATTACTTTTTTTTCTAAAGCCTTGAAATATTAACATAAAACAATATAAAATACAATAGTTTAGAATCACAGTTAATACAACAATCATAGTCATTTCATGTTTTTTATAAAGATGGGCTTTTGAAAAAAACAGATCTAATTGTTGAATTATAATGATATCATCAATATTTTAAAAGAAATAATTGAGTTGTCTTGTGAATAAAACATATTCCTACAATAAATTAAAACCGCATGGGTTGTTGTTTTTTTTTAAACATTTATATAAATGAAGAATAGTTAACATGGATACACAAAAATTATCTGACAAAAAAATCAGAAAAATTGATTCGTGTTTTCTTTAAATTCAAAATGAAATAATTATGACAAAAACATGTCACTACTGAATTTAGTTAAAATGCAAAATTGAAAGTTCCATTTCAAACTTGACAGTAAAAGAAGAGTTCCTATGACCCTGAAGGGATATTCTGGTCAGTTTCAGCCCAGCTGCTTTGATCTTCCTTTAACTAGTCAAAGTCTGGAGACTCACGGACAACCATTGGATACAAGTCCAAATCAAACTTTAGACATTCCACGCCATCCTATTCCAAATTTACTTAGTCGCTCCATAATCAGACCTGTCATCTAGCCCCAGCTTCTCCCGATCAACGAGCATATCTAGAGACGTAACAGAGACTGTGTCAGTTTCCCCATCAGGTTTATCCGAGCCTTCAGTGAGTTCTTCAATGGTTTCTAAAGCCTCAGCCTGAAGGATGGGCACTTTATCGCTCTCTGTGTTCTTTAGATGTTCCACATGACCATAGGGTTGGACCTGTCCAACGTTGACATTTGCCAGCATCCAGGCTACAAGTAAAAATAGATTTTTAAATCACCTTAACTGTTGAGGTTGTGCTATACAATAATCAAAATGTTTTTAAATACTTGAAACTTTAAAAAAAATTTTACCCAAGTATTTTAATTATTTAGATTTTTAAAAAGAACTAAATGTATTTGAAATTTCCTAATGTTAAAAATTAAAGTGTAGGAAATGTTAGAAATGTGCTCAAAATGTCCATCTTACATGGAATCAAATCAGAGGAGACATGTTGAGGGTGAAGGTCAGATTTGTTACCAGAGAAGTTCCCAGTTCTTCCAACAGCAATAAAGTAAACTGCCATAAATGACAGGGCACAACTGAGGGTCAAAGTCAAATTTTTTTTTAAATTAAAATTACAAGCACAAAAAATACTTCACAAAGTAGGCTTGTTATTTTTTTAACATAGGTTATTTTATATACTCATTGAAGGAATACTCACCCGAATAGGAACAAAGTCACCTGAATTCCATTCATTCCATAGAATTCTTTGTAGAAAATTATGCCTAGATAAAAAAAAATCCAACTTTAACATGCAGTAAACTACATATGAACCAACAGAGAGAGCAATCTTAATTCTAAATGAAGAGAAAATATTAAAATCCTAGTAATTTTCAAAATTTAATAACATAAAAAAATTACCTGCAAGTATTGCTGAGATTGTAAAAATAACAAAGTTGACAGGAACTACAATGGTAGCCTCATAATTCTTCATGGCCAAGTTAACAAACCTTGTGCAAAGCAGAAAACATTGTAATACAAAGGAAAAATGAGATTTACATCAACTCATTAAAAAGATTTAAATGTTTGTTTTTAACTAATGTGAAACATTAAAATTTCAAAATGTTTAAACCCCACAATGTCTCAATCACAAATTCAAATTCTAATGATGTAGGCTGAATATAATGTTTTTATTGAATTAAAATAAGCTGCAAGTTGTATAAGGCCCTAGATTATTTATATGGATAAAAATCAAAATACCACTGTATAAAAACTCACTTGATTTGAATAAGACAAGTCAAAATAAGGACAACCAGCATGGCATACAAGACTGGCTTGGTCCACTGAGAGAAGCCAACAGCAGACAGCTGAATCATGCCCGATACAGCTTTAGCAGAGATCACAGTGAATGATGCTGTGAAACAATAAAGCTTCCCATCAGCCACCACAAAAAAGGATATTACTTATTATATTATTACTTATTATATTTATAGGTAAAAACTAATTAAAGTTGATTCTATAACTAAAATTTAATTTTTTTTTATTTATATTTTTACTATTCATATATAAAACAACTAAATTCAAGACATTTGTAAAAAAAATTATAACTTTTTTTTAACTGAAGAAGAAAATGTACAAATATAAATTCTTTCACCTGTGATGGATGATATGAGCAGATAAAGCAAAACATGTTTGACATTCTTGCAGTACAGAAGGATGAGCAGTGCAGCCAAAATAATAACCTCAATGCACTAGAGGGGATTTTGAGAACAGCTAAATGAATTTTTTAGATTACAAATAGAAGAAAAAATGCTTAAGCAGATAACATAGACCAAATAATATTATTGTAAACTTACGACATAGGCTATGAAAATGGGCTGGGACAAGGATCTAACTATCTCGTAACTTCCCATCACTTTCTCAGACTGAAAAAAATTTTCAACAAATTGGTTTATACAATAAACATATTTTACTATATAATATATATTAATACCAGTATGTAAAATGAATACAAAACACAAATTATTTGATTCATTATGTTTCAATACTTCTGTAAGTTTTTATGTATCTTAAATATGAACTTGCTGAAACCTACAGGTGAAACAGCCTATATATTTGTAGAATAGTTACTACACTTACAGTATTAGAGAAAGTCACCAACAAAAAGGCTCCAATTATAGCCAAAGCACAACCTACAAAGTAGAATTGTTAAAAACAATACAATTTTTTTAGAAGTCTTGAAAAATATTTTTAAAAAGTACGGTAATGTGGTGGTATTTTTCTTTTTAAATGAAAAAATATAGATGTTTAATCCAGTCTTTTTTCTTCTTTGTTCTTAATTGTTATGTTAATGGGATTTCCTCCAACACAATTAAGTATTACAATAAATTACATGTCAACATGTTATGCGCCATATGGCCCATGGCTCCAATTTCAGCCTCCTTTTCTTTCTAGATTTGCTTCTATAGCTTTTGGTCCATCTAAGTTTTTGTCCCAGCTGTGAGCCTCATCTTTACTGGGTTCGAACTCTGGATTTTTTGGTTTAGCAACCACTCGATACAAGTCTTTTGTAAATATTGAGTATTAAGAGACCAAGGAAAGCATTCAAGTTAGGTCATCTAAACCTCACATTATCTTTGTGTCAAATGATGCAGTTAGTCGCAATTTATGTTACATTTTTTCAAATTTAATAAATGGAAGTTAATAATCACTTTAATTAATCAAAGCAAGGAATTTGAAACACCTAGGCTTACCAAAGAGATTTTCAGGCCGAATTTTTTCTTTTAAGAAAATGGCAGCAAGGAAGAGATTAGCTAAAAGAAACAGAAAAAGTATAAAATATTGGCATTTAAATTAGAAATTCTCAAATTTCAAAGTGCAATTTTCACTCCCGCTAGTGAAAAAAATAACTAACCTACTACAGTGGTTGTCCCAAGTGGGGCGACCACTGATGCTGGAGCAAAGCCATATGCTGTGAAATTGAACAGCTCACCAAAACCCATGAAGGACAAACCTAACCACCAGAGAAGTTCTTTGGTATAGTGCTTCTGGGATTGGCTCTCTCTGGCTGCATTCCGAAGATGAACATATTTCTAAAAAAAATTGATAAGGCAAAATGTATTTTGATTTAGCCACCCATGTTCTTTTTATGCATGTCAAATAAAGAGAGCAATGTGCTTTTGCAGTATGGCATATGATTAATAAACAGAGGAAAACAGTTTGGAGAATTGGTCAAATACAATTTTTTTTAAATCAATTGTTGTCCATAAATGAAGAGGGCTTTGGACTTTTGTGATCAAGGAAGGGGGTCCAAAAGAGTGATGTCTTTAATTGTAAAAAGCAATCATTCAAACTGAATTTTAGTAGTTATTTTGCATTTTAGTGAACTTGCATGATGTATTTTTATGGTAGTCTGTGGGAGGTGCAAAGAGTGTCATATTTAAATGGTTAAATAAAGGTCAATATTAGTTAACAAATAGCTTGATCAGGAAAATAAATTTTTTTCACTTTTAGTTAAGAAAATGTGCTCAATGTTAAAAAAAATATATGTGGAAGACATTTAACTAATTAAGTAGTATCCATTAAATAATTTAGTAGGCCTACATTAAAATATAAATTATTACTTCTTTCTTTCATGCTGTTATTTCTAATAATTTATTCATTGTGCACCATTTAAGGTGAAAGTTTAAAAAAGATGGAACTTAAAATTAAAAGTATGTAAATTGTCTTTTAAAAGTAGCTAACTTGTATGACAGTTACTAGATTTGAAATTTCGCAAATTAACGTTTTTGGATCTGGTTATTTCTCTGTGACTAGTGGTGCAATACCAAAAATGTTTCCACTATTGAAATTAGTGCAAAAAATTATTATTTTTAATTAATAACATACTTCTGAAAATATAACTTTTAAAATATACTACTTACCTGTAAATTGAGTGATATACTTATCAAAATGTTACCAAACACAGCCAAGCAGCTTCCAACAACCAGACTCTGTTTTTAAAATACATAATGTAATTGAAATTAAACTGATAAAGTTACGTGGTACCTAGAGATACAAATTTCATTGATTTTGTAACATCGTTCATATGTCAAACTGTTTGTATCTCAAAGCAATTTTCTACATTGAAATCAAATTATATGAAATGCCATTAATCCGTTCCAGCCCCAAAATGCCACCTGACAACTATTGATTTGGTTGTGAATTTTTAATAAGAAAAATGTATTTATTAATAACAAATGTTGTGTAAAAACATAATAAAGGAGAATGTAAAGAAATAAACTTTTTATAAAGTATATATTCTATGCAAAACAGCCAAACTACTTGAGCTTACAGAAAATGCTGGGCAGAGGTGTTGGGGGAAGGAGCTTTATTTCTTTCACCTACTCTCTACTCTGTTAATGCTTAATTTCTTCTTCACTTTAATTCAATAACTTGTTTCACTCTTAATGCTACACTTTATCCCAAAGCAGAACTTTACAAAAATTTGCTGAACATAGTTGAACACAAATGCTACTTGATAATTCAGTATTACTTTACCTAATTTTCATGACTATTTTTTCTCACTGGTCTTTTAGCTTATATTTCTTTTATACAAAAATATAATTAACTATGTAGGTCTAACTGAAAAATATCTGTGGGAAATTTCAGACTAAAATAAATTTAAATGACGTTTAAATGAACATTAGAAGAAGAAAATAAAGTGTGTTTTTACATAAAGTAAATTTATTTTCAAGGTGGTATTTCTGGTTGGTTCAAACTAGATCTAGATGGTATTCTTCTTATTCTTTGTTTTTTAATTTTAGTGTTGGAAAGGATCCCCTCCAACACAAGTATAAGTGTCAACTGGTTATGCACCATTGAGGCCATTGACTCCGACTTCAGCCTGCTTTTCTTTTTAGATTTGCTTCCATAGCCTTTGTCCAACCAAGAACAAACTACAAGGCAGCAGTTGTTTGATTTTTGAGTTGTCTCTCCTAGAAGAGTGGCTGTACCCAGCTAATGAGCCTCATCTGCCCAAGGGTTCGAACTCGAGATGGTATTTGAAGTTGACAAAATAAAACAAGTTAATTAAAAAGTCTAGTGACATTTAAGCGCAATTTCCTTATATTATCTAAAAATAGCTCTGTCGTAGCGTAAATCAAGAGCAGGGTTAGTAAAACCATTGGTTAGTTATTAAAACGTTTTTTATTAATTTTTTTTTTCAGTATTTTACATGTTTTATTTACAATAGAGTTACATGACTAAAAACCATTGCGCGCCTAGCTACCGAACGTGATGTCGCAGCCATTGAACGTGATGGCGCGGCTATTAAACGTGATGACGCGTGTGGTGTGGTTGGATAAAAATGCCTACTAATTCGGTCCAAATTTTAATTAATTCAAAAAAAATTTTGTGACCGAACGAAAGGTATTTTTGAAAACTTTCTTCGGCAATATTGTTCTAAATTATGGCAGGAATCGATTGGTACATGTTTCAAGTCTCTAAGTGGTCTGGTATGGGCCAAAAACTGCATTTTTTCGAGGTTTTTTGGCTTTTCCGGGAAATCCATGAAAGAAACCCGGAATTTTTATGGCCTATGTTCATCCTCGTAACTTGCTTAACATAATTGCTTTTGGAACTAGTCCTCGATATTGCTTCGTTGAGGAGGAGATACGACTTAAAGCTGCGGACACACATTCATTCATACATCAATCCATTCATCTATCCAGAAATGACGGGTTAATAAACGCAATTCTCCAGAATGGAAATTGCGCTAAAAAGTTGTTTAGTCATTAATAAATTTTAATTGCTGTAAAATTGGCCCATCTTATTCTTTGGATTAAAATATGTTTTCACGAGCTGCTCTACATTATAAAAATGCAAACTTAAAGTGTTTAAAAATTTAAGTCTGTATCTAAGTTTATGTAAATCATCGGCATGGTGCAGTAAAAAAAAAAACTGTAAAAAACTGTATGATATAGGCCTATCACGATTTACTACCAACAAGCCTAAACATCGGGTGGGTTAAAACCGTTTTGGCAATAAGTTATTTATTTCAATATTAGGCCTACTTACTTAGTGCCTATTAAGGCCTATTAACTTGATATTTTATTTAGCCTATGATAGGCTTAATATAATAAAATAAATTGTTAAAAAATTATTTAGGCCTATGATTAATAAATTAGTTGGTCTTCTTAGTCTTAATTCCTTAATTAAAAAATTATTATAAAACTAGGGAATTGAGTAGCATACTACTACTACTGATGACCAGAGTTTCTTCCAGGCATCTCTTTTACCGCCCCCCCCCCCCCCCCCCCCCCCCCAACGAAATGAAATTTATATAATTTATATAGAAAATATATACTTTTTAAAAAAAAACAGTCCCCCCCCCCCCCCCCCCCCCCCCCCCGAGAAAAAAGTCTGGAAGAAACACTGCTGATGACTACTATTGTCCTAATAATCATAATGACTCGAAATGAGTAATGTAATGACTCGAGTAATGAGTAATGATGAGATATCAACACTCGACACTCTCAGACTCAGACTGACTGTCCTGTGTACAACAGACAGTCAGTGGCTGTACCAGTGTACCTGATCTCTAGTTGATTCCTGGTCGTTAATGTCGTTATCTTTAGAATTCGCTAGATCTAGGTCTTTAACAACAAGCTTCATCTTATTCTGGATTCAATATAAATAAATATCATGTCTACTAAATCTACTAATAATAATAAACATAAAATAATAGTAAAATATAATAATGAGACCGCCTAGTTTGTCAGTAAGCGCTTGTGGTTGATTTTAGTTAGGCTGAAGCACTAGCATTTATTATGATAAAAGGAACGTTCACGTCGGATTGAACTTATCTTGAATTCGATTCCGGTAGGAAAAGTAGGCCTGGAATCAATATTTACTTCTCGCGAGACCATTGTAAACGCGAGAAATTTGGTCTGTGAAAATCGATTATGCTCACATTACCTCTTGTTAAAATTAAATTCCAAATGAACAACTTTAGAAATCAACATTTTTTGAACGTGTTACGTACGAATAGATGAAACACAAAAATACAGAGACTATCTATAATTTAAGGCCATCTTCTGCTTATTTTTTTCTATTTCTATTATTAGTTGTCATTGCAGGCGTTTTACTTCTCGAGAACAAGAAGCGGTTTATGGGCGCCTCCTCTTCTCACGACATGAATCCACCAGCTAAAGTGCAACCCAAAGACAAAGCATCTGCATCGGTTAGTGTTTTCATACCATTCAGATGAGTTTCGGTATAAAAAAACGAGCAATGCTTTATAATAATAGTCATAATACTAGTATTTAGATATAGAATAGATCTAGAGTTATGGTAAGAACCAAGAAACAGTCTTGAGCTCAAAACAAATTGACCAAAATCCTCAACCTAGATCTAGGTCTAGCAGCTCTAACACTTCCACTAGAAGATCTAGGTCTAGAATCTAGACTAGATCTAGATACTAGAAATCTAATAGATAGTACATTAAACACTTCACTAGCAGATATCTCGTACTGTAGTAGTTAGCGGTAAAATTCATGATATAGGCTTATAGCGCCTGTTATTATTCCCGAATGGTGCAGCAGTAAAAAACAGTAAAACCATGGCATAGTCTGTCCCGCTGTTCCGAAAATACTGTAAACCTCACTTATTTGGCGCCATATTATTTTTAATACACAATGTTTAAAAATGTGGATAGATTGATTTTAGCTGCAATTTAAATAGGCCTACTGTGTTGCTAATTATTTTGTATTTCTAATTATTTTAAGTGTATATGCTAATTATTGCTGCTACTAAACATTGTTCTATTTCTTCTTACTACTTTTAACTTTAGTAAATCTAATCGTCTTATTTTTCTAGATCTAGAAGAATTTTTTCTGTGTTTCTTAAAAAATAATCATTACTACACAAGTCTTTATTAATAATATTTAGATCTACTAGGCCTAATTGTTGCTAATTTTCTGTCAATTAAAGTTTAAATTAAGTTTAAACACTAATTTAATGAATTTTAATGCACTTGACTTTATTTTCATTTCAACGGTCAATTAAACTATGGTTTACAGTAACGAATGTTAACAAAACTCAACAAACATTACCGGTTAATTTCTGATGCTATATTGTGAGATTACCGTAGTAGTTAGCTAGATTTAAGTTATTAGATCTAGCTTAAAACTATTAGATCTAGTCACTAGCCTCTCTTTTTTAGGAAATCCATTTTAATACGATAAAAATATTTATCATCTTTTCCCTTTTGTGCCCAAGAAATATGGGACAGCCACAGAAAGCTCTTTCCACTTTTGCCAGTCTCAATTTTCTTAAGATTGCCCTGCCATTGTCAGTTGCTTTTCTGCTGTGCGCCTCCACCTCTCTTGGCCTTTCCTGTTTTTCTATTCCTTGAGGCATCCAGTTAAGCGACATTTCTGTGATGTCATCTGGATTAATTCCTAAAATGTGCCCCATTCAGCTACATCTTCTTTTTTCAATATTTCAGAAATGCTTTCCATTTCTATAAGTAAATTATCATTTTAGATGGTGTTAAGCTAGTGGGAGCCTTTTATCCTTCATGATTCACAGGCACTTAGTTTGGAGTGAACCCAGTTTTCTGCTGGTGGCAGTTTTTACTTCCCAGCATTTGCTGCCATATAGTAGGATCTAAAATGTTAGCATATCTATAATAGTGAGTCTAATTGCTAAGCTAGTAGGCAACATCTAATACTCAAGTCCTAGTGTAGTAGTTAGTCGTACGCCTACATGTAGGCATTTTTATGAAAATATCAAAAATAGTTTGCGATGAAATATTGTATTTAAAATCAAGCATTTTGTTGTCCATATCTATAGTATGCTAGTCAATTTAACAATAATTGTATTCAAAGTTATTATTGCTCAAATTTTATTACTTTTTTTCAGTTAATCTTTCTTCATGGGCTTGGTGATACTGGGTATGTTGGTCTTTAATAACTACTCACTATTTTAAGTTTTCATCAAAGCCCAGTTTAGTAATTTAATGATGATTTTTTTTCCTAAGTTTTTCCATTGATCATGAATTTATTAATTTACTAATATTTTTTACAGCCATGGTTGGAGTGAAAATTTTAGAGAATTCAATTTCAAAAACATAAGATGTATATGCCCCCATGCGTAAGTAGTAGGCAATAGTGCCACTAAGCTAGTTTCTAATGTAAATTAAATACATTTTTTGATACCACATGATCTATGGGAAACATTGCATATCTCAATTATTTAGAACTGGTATGAAATCACTTTAAATAGCTATCATACAGTTGTAACTAAAAAAAAATAGGCTGAAACGGAAATGTGGAATCCGTGTTCATGCTTAAAAACATGAATTTTTTAAAAAAAACATGAATATACCATTTTAGCTTCTTTTTTTTTTTATTCATAAAACCTAAACTTCAAAATATTTTCAGCCCCCTCAAACCTGTATCACTCAATGCCGGAATGGTTATGCCTTCTTGGTAAGTAAATCATTATTTAGAATTTAACCTTATGTATAGGTTGTTTTTTTTTTTTTTTGACTTGTAACAGCTGGCATTTAAACTGTTCTCGTTGATTATAATTAAGGTAGGTCCAGTAGCCCTAAAAAGAGTATTTAAATAGAAATTACAATGTAAAGATGCACAATATAAAAATTCTGACACAGCATAAAACACATTTCACTAAGTTCTCATTGAGAATTACAAGCCTGCTACTGAAAGCTGAAAATTACAGATAATCCTTGTTTACTTATCAGTTCTAACTCTTATTTTAAATAATGTTTTACCTGTGCACTATTACTCAAGATATTTTTAAAAAATGTATTGAAATGAATGTTAAATTTAAACTTTTTGCTCAAAAATATATGTATTTCTATTATTTTTGAGGATTTCATTAAATTTAAACTTTTTACAAGGTTTGATATACGAGGCTTAGACCAAAATAGTCCAGAGGATGAACAAGGTATCAAAGATTCTTCAAAAGAATGTGAGTTTATTATTTTACATGATATGAATTTTAATTTAAGTGTTCGGATAGATGCTACTAAAATATGGTGTGTTGCCTAATAGCCATTTGACAATAGCATGTATGAGCTGGGATCAACGTAAACAATAAACATACGGCAGAAGGAGATTATTTGTTTGTTTTTTTCTCTCAGGGTCATATAGCATTGCACGAGTAAAACATAAATATTTTTTCCTGTTTGTTTTTAATATTTTTATTCTGATATATGTTGTTCATCCTGTTAAATGCTTTTTTTTTTTTAGTGCAGCAGTTAATAGCTAAAGAAATTAGTGAAGGCATACCTCCTGAAAAAATACTTATTGGGGGGTTCTCTCAGGGGGGTGCAGTGGCACTATACACAGCTTTTGGAACAGATGTTAAAATTGGCGGAGTTGTGGCCCTCAGTACTTGGATGCCCATGAACAAGTATTTTACTAATGACAGTGTAAGTGAAGTGAATTTCTATTAAACCTTTTTAAAACTATTTTAACAAGACACGGGTTTCTTATGCTGATTCAGTGAAGCAACCATATTTCATACATTCACTTAAAATTTAAAAACCATGCTACAGTAATTAAATAGTTTTCCTCTTATAGAAATTGGTTAATAAGTACTGCAGTAAACATAACCATCCTCAAACAGTTTTGACTTTGCAAAGATATTATTTCTTTTTCTGATAGTTCATCTAGCCAACTGTAAATCATTTGGACGAATCTAATATTTTTAAAAAAGACAGATTAGAATAGCAGAATATCATTTTTTTAAACTTATAGAAAATATTTTTGTTATTATTTCTGCATTTGAATAAACTTTGTAGGGCTTTAAGAACATATAGATCTACTATTTAGTACTGACGGGTAAAGCGAATTTTTTTTTTAAGTAACCTATGGTAATTTTTTTCAAGAGCAACTGAAACCTTGTTTTATATTTTTCTAAAGCTTGACAGCGTCCTTTAAAATGTATATTACCTGTTGACACTGTAGGTTTTTGTGAAACCTTTTTACAATAGGTGAAGAAATGTGGGAAGATGAAATGTTCATGTTGTAAAAAACAGGTTAGCTTATGATAATTTATCTTGAGCTACCAAGTTTTATTTAGTTCCATTTGATTTGCTGTAGTATTGATAAGGGGAGGTGCGTTGAGCAAAAAGCAACCTTCACAATTTTGACCTTTTTAATATTTTCAAAAATATCTCAAAATTGTTTATTAGTGTGAGAAAATCTACCTTTCAAAAGATATCTGTCACACTTTGCTATCCATTTTGTATCATTAGAAAGCTATACTTTTTAAAATTTACTGTTAGTGTATTTTAAAAAATAGCAAATTGTTTTTTCAAAGGCTTTATATAATTATAAACAAGGCAGCTGTTTGGCTTGTTTCCTGTGATTCCTTATTTTCATTAGCTGATTGCAATATTCGGATAAAGCAGGCATTATTGTGTACCAAAAACACAAGTAAAGCTCAGCTTGTGTAAGTTTAGTTCTTAACTTAGGCAACAGATTATATGAAATATCAACAGTTTTTCATTTTTAACCTTTTTTTTAATACTCTAGGCAAAAACATAATTATATATAGTTTCTGACTAATATATCTACTTTTTCATTGTTTTCCTTGTTTTCAACATTTAAATGTTTTTTACATTTTTATTTCTGAATAAAAGCACATTGTATATTTACATAATTGAGACCCTCCACTATAATTCAACCCAGTCGCTGTACTGCTGTTTTGAGCTAGAGCTGTACATAATAAGGTGTTTTGAACTTTAAGCAACTCATTTGCATATATCAGTAGAGTGTTTTTGAATTTGTATCTAATTAAAATGATTTTAATTGTCACATAAAATTAGCAAACCAGTATACTTTTTATTAAGATGTAAGTTTAGAAGTTCTCATTCTTGCTTTAAATAGTTTCGATCACCCCAAAAAAAGGTTGGAAACTGGTTTAAAGTAAACTATAATTGAATAAGGATAATTCCTAAACAATTTTTATCAATGTCTTCAATATTTAAAACGCTGTATAGTTTACTGTAAAAAAACTAAGATGTGCAAACTGTCTATGAGGGTCACAATTTATATTGTGTAAATTAAAACTTTACTTTCGTTAACAATTTTCTTTAAAGAATTGTTTTCCAATCTCTTATTGTTCATAAAAAAATGTCCAGATTAGTGACCACATTGAAATTTTAAGTATTATAGTTTTGAAAATGGTGCAGTTTTTATGAGATTTAATGAAACAGATTTTGCTTTAGTTTTTGTTTTCTTCTCTTTTTGTGTTGTACATTAAGGTTCCTGTTATGTTTGAAATGTAAAACACTTAACATTGCCCTGCAAATTAAAAAAATATATATGCAGCACCTCCCTTTAAAGTTAAGAGCTGTAGTAGCTAATTTGGCCTCAAACTATTTTTTCTTCTTTTCACTATTTTAAATTTATAGGTCATAGTTTATGTTATGACCAACTTTTGTTTTTTTGTTGTTGTTTTTTTCGTCAATGTAATGTTTTCTATAAATTTTGGGCATTTACAACTTTTTAAGACAGCCTCAAAGTTAAAGTTGTATTAGCTCACCAAACTTTCAGTTCAGTGAGTCGATCGTATAATCTTTTAAATAATCAGTTATTTTAAATTCGAGTATGATATCACTTTTTTTTTTTTAAATATAATTCAGCAGTATTAAACTTGTAAACAAAAGTCACATATAAAATAAAATCTTAGGAATATTTATACTTTGCATTTTTATGACGTTTCAGCTTGAAAAGTATTTTTATAACCTTTATATTATTATGTTTTTTAGTGTTTTAACTTATTGTTTATCAATTAGTTAAAATATTGTATTAAATCTTACCATATTCTACATATTGTTCTTTTCAGAATACGAAATACAATGTTAATGTTCCAGTGTTACAGTGTCATGGTACATCGGATCCCATTGTTTCATTTAGGTGGGGACAGGCAACTCATGAAATAATAAAAACATTCAACCCAAATGCACAGTTCAAGTCCTACAGTAACATGGGACACAGTTCTAGTCCACGGGTACGTGTAACCATTTCATTTCTTGTTAATATGGATTAACAGGGCTGCCTACTTGTATGATCTTTGCCTGTAGCTTTACAATTTTGACACCCAGGTTATGAAATTACAGTTATGCCTAAATTACACTTTTTTGTCTTTTGTAAAAATTCACTACCTGGTGTGTCTGGGCATGAATGGGAAAAGATGATGATTAACTTAGATATAAAAACATCTATAAACAAAAATTTTAAATTAATATTACTCTTATCTTGTGGAAGTACAGTTATAGGTAAGGCGGGGACTTTGAGTTCCTGCATTATTAGTAGCATCAAAAGCACTGTGACTAGGTAGAACAAATCACATTTATCTTGTATAAATCAATATGGTTAACTTTGTTTTCCCTATTTTCTTTACTTACAGGAAATGAGTGATGTCAAGGCTTTCATTCAAGAAGTATTGAAAGAATCTTGAACATTGTTGTAAAGTTGTTTGCTATATTTCCAATGTTGTCATAGTTAGGAATGGGATAACATGATTTATTTTTGTTTTTAGCTATCCTACAGTCTACCATTCATGTATGTGTATTTAACAGGAGTCTTTGTATCTAGAAAAATGGAAGAATACTTGCTTATGAAAGTTGCATGTAATTGTAACGTTTGGGCATTAAGACAAAGAATATTTTTAACTTGGTTCAATACAAGTATAATATTATGAATTTAACAAACTAAAGCCTATATGCAAGTCATATCGTTTTTACATTAGTTTTTTGTTTTTAGAAGTGAATAGGCTATACTTTATGTAGAAAACATAAATAATGACTTGCATTTTGTTGTGAACTCTATTTTTCCCCATTTGATTGTTGACCATTTAGAAGAAACAAGGTTGTCAAGTTGCTTTTTGAATATTGTATCTCTCTACTGATGTCAAAATGAATGCTTTGGTGATGGTTATGTTGAACACATGACCATGATTTAATCTCAACCCAATGACCTTACTGGTTGTTTTTTTTTTTTGTACTGTTCAAGAAATCCTTTTCTTTCTTTGGGTTTTTTTTTTTCAACATCCCTTTAACATGTTAAAAGTTAGATGCTTTTCACATTAAAATACTATTTTTGTCTTAAGATAAGTTTTTTTCAGATTGCTATTCATAATGCAGGAAAGTAATGATCAGTAAATGACCTTGTGTTATTTACCAAAGAGATTTAATGTTCTTCGGTTGAAAGTTTATACTTTATTTTTTAAAAATGTATGTCCACTTACTATTTTAAATTTGTTACTTCCACTGCATTAATTGTTTAGGGCTTTATTTTATTTTAAAAGTTGATTATTTACTTGAATTGTATGTGATTAATATTAAGATGATGTCTATGCATTACAAAAGAATCAGGTTTGTGTGGATTTGACTGATGAATATTGAATTTCAACACAACTTGTGCTTTCGACCCCAAAATGTTTTACTAAAATCAGAATGGAAACTAACCATTTTTGTGGGGACATTTTCTAATACTTTATCAGTAATTAAGGGTGCTGGACAAGTTTTCTTTATATTTCATAACACTTTTTTAATTAACTAGGCTTTAAAAAGATTGTAAAATGTTATTCGATGTGATACAAACTACTTAGCAAATTAGTTATGTTCATAATGATAAGTTTCACAACATAAACTTATTTGCTTTTTCCTTCCTTACTTATGGTTGTATATCTAATCACACTAGAGAAAGTATTTTTAGTATACTACAAAAGCTTAATACCCACTAGCTTGATACTTATAATTACTACAGCAAGTCTATTATTTTTAAAATGAATGTTCAGCACATTTGTATTTTTATTGAATAAGAACAAAGTCATTACAATGTGTTCTATTTGTTTTAATCATTTGGATTCCAAAATAAATATCTATGAACATTTTCAAGCCTTGATATTGTTATTAGAGAACTAAGTATACTTTGTGTCTGTATTTCGTTTTGCCATTATATTTTGTAATCTCCTATGTTGACTAATTACTTTCATAAAAGTTATAAACAACTCTACTTTAGGTATTAGGAATGCAACAAGGTGTTAAACATTTAATATGCATGCTTCAACAATAGGTAAAATGAAGCACATTTATTATCCACTATTCAACATTGTAAACAAATATTAAAATTTTATTTTTTAAAGACCTGGTCAAACATTTGGTTGTTGATTTTAGATTTATGTTACTTTTGTGTTTGAAAGATACCAAAGCTTAGATGCGGGGGTTACAATTTATGATTTTATTCATGGTTCATTTAATCCTACAGCACTATAAACAAAATTGTATCTATTTATATAAAAGTAAAGTTTCCCTTTCAAACCTGACGGTCTATGGGGCAGGTGAAGTAGAGTTCACTTGTTTCTGTGACCTCGGCATATGAAGAGATAGTGTGGTCAGCACTATGCCCAGCTGCCTTTACTTTCCCCAACGTGAGTTAGGTACCCATCAGAGTTGGGTGGGCTCAGGGACGGTCTACTGACTTGAACCCGGATTCGAACTCAAGACTTAGGGGTTAGCAGTCCAGCTCTCTACCGCTAGACCACTCTGTCCCCGCCTATTTATATAGGTAACTAAAATATGAAAATTAATTTTCAGTAATTATCATTTTACTTTTATGTCAGTTTTCTTAAAAACATCTATGATAACAATATTAAAAAGGTGTTTTATTCTTCTAAAATAGTACTTTCACTGTGTTAGAAAGGGGTTAATATTTTGTATAAGCATATTCAGGGTTTTGAATATTAGTTCAGCTGTCCACTGACCTTCAATAAAAAAAATTTACATATAAAGTGATTTTTTGGGTTTGGAAATCTTAACTAATGTTAGAAGACATTAGCTAAAAAGGCAAAGTAAGCCTACAAAATAAAGAAAGAAACATGTAAGCGTATTGTATTTTCTGATTCTACATTGGTCCATCTGCTTGGATTGCTTCTATGTCTTTCTTAAGACTCTTTCTGCAAAAGTTGCTACCTAAATACAAGTTTATTTTTTACCACTAAGAATTTTAGGAGGAAAAACAAACCACATAAATCTGTGACAGAGGTTGTTATTTTTTTGGTTTTTTTTTTTTTTTTGTTCTTCTTACAAAGACTAAATTGAATAGGAAATTCTGTGTTGTGTTTAATTGGATTTTTTGTTTTATAACCAGTCCCAGGATTTTTATTTTCAAAAATGTGTGTAGGAAATTAGGTGAGAAGTTCACATTTGTCAAACTGTTAAAGAAAATATTTGACACAGAAAATTATCACATCACTGACAATATCCTTTGCAACCCTCAAGATCACAATGAAAAAAGATTTTAAAGTTAACATTTTTTTGACTAGTTAATATAAGAAGGCTTGCTTTCACTTTGTATGGTAAAAATAAATTTCTTAAAACATTGGGACTTCATAGACTATTTACTTCACTATTTTTCAACTAGATCTAGACCTATCTCAATCTGTCAATCATTATGAATAGTAATCAAAAATTAAAGGGCGTAGATCTATATGTAAGCTCTTATGTCTTATAGACTTAAACGTTTTCCTTTTTTTTTTCACTAAATCTATGTCGTCATCAAAATTAGAATAAAAAAATGCTAAAACACTGCTCTAAGTTACCTCCCTTTGTAGTTATTTTAAAATGGCGACTTCTGAGTCGGTATTGTCGTCGATGGTGATGGAGTAAAATATTAATCTGCTGTTTTAATTGTCCCTCATTTTGTCTCAGGTGATAAATCTAGTGTAAATTGAATGAATTGTTAAAGTACACTTTTTAATTAAATATTCTTGCATCAAAATCGTCCTAAAACAATCCCTGAACAGATTAGAAGAGCTGGCTGCTGACCCACAGTGCTCATCTCACTGCCGCTGTGGGCATTGAATGAATGATGTTACGGTGAACAACGGTTCTAGAATCTAGATCTAGATTAGAATCTACCAATTTACTTTTTGTTCAAATTAATTCTCAATGAAATAATACTCATAATTGATCTTCTTCTAGATCTAGATATCACTTTGCCCTTTTTGAAAATGTTTAGATTTCTCTCACTTACTTTGTGTTTTAAAGATAAAAAAAATGTAGATTTTCTATATTTAAAAATGAAGCCTAGCATCAGAGTTGAGTTTGGATTAGTTAGAATGCTTAGGCATAGAATAGATCAAGTTGCTTACTTGTTGAAGTTAGTTAAACTGTTAGTTTAGTATAAGTTTAGTGTTTAGTCTTAGTACTCTAACTTCTCACTTGCCGCTAATAAGCTATTGACTATTGGCAAACTTAAAATGATAGTCGATAATACTACCACCAAAACAATAAAAAATACCAATTTGTTGTAATAGTGTGTAGTGTGTACAAACTTACTTAACTAGATCTATATAGATCTAACTATTAAAACCTGTAGTTTAAACTTTAAACTAGTATTGTAAGTAGGCCTTTTAGAATAATTAGATTGATCTAGATCTAGCTAGAGACTATAGATCTAGATCTAGTAGTTGATAATGAAAAAATTAAGTTGCTTTAAAATAAAATCTTATTCCTGCACATTTTTTTATATTTCAGGTCAATTATGTTAGTTTAAGAAAGTTATCTAGTCATACATATTCAAAATGTCTGTGGTATCAAACCCAGCTCTTTTAAGTAGTGGTATTCATGGGCAACAACTTGGCTCATCTTCTACTGGGATTCTCAATCATGGAGATTGTCTTGAAGGACATGGTGCTGCTGAATTTCAAGCTAAAGGGAATGCTGAGAGTGATGGACTCGTGAATAACAATTGTCATATAACATCAGATGGTGGTGATTCAGTTGATATTGGAGCATACAGTGCAGCTACTGCTGTGGAAGAAGCTCAAGATGACGCTCCGGTTATTGATATTATAATAAACAATGTCGTGTGTACATTCAGCACCAGGTGTCATCTGAATTTAAAGAAAATAGCCATGGAAGGAGCACATGTGGAGTATAAGCGAGAGAATGGGGTAAGACATTTTTTAATTGTTTATACCTTTTAATTTATAAAAATTGTTCTTTACTAATAATTTTTAACATAATAATCAATGCTGATATTTTTAAGATGCTAAATATGAAATTGCGACGTCCGAACACAACAGCAACTATTTGGTCATCTGGAAAAATTACTTGTACGGGATCTACAAGGTATTGTATTCATTTTATTTTATGAAACTAATTTGTTTCAATAAAGCCATAACTGCTAGCCATATTACAGTTATACATTTTTTTCACAGTGAAGATGAAGCAAAGCTCGCAGCTAGGAGAATAGCCCGGCGGCTTCAAAAGCTTGGGTTTAATATCAGGTTTTCAAGCTATCGAGTAGTGAATGTTTTGGGCACGTGTAGTTTACCATTTGGTATTAAACTCAATCAGTTTTCTGAAGCAAACAGAGAAAATGCTAGGTCAGTATATTTTATCACAATGTTTACTGTAAATAAATAACTTTAGTCTTTTAATCTGTTTGAAATTATTTTTAGTTTGAACCTAAAAATTATTTTCATTAATATTTTCATTTATTGTGTTGCCTGTTAGCTGTATGTAATTCTTTTTTTTTCTGTTAATGTTTTTTGTTAAACTGATTTTTACCTAATTCATCCTCTTGTTCATCTCATGTTTTTATTTTCTTTGTGTTATATAGTCCACTTGCTATATATATATATATATATATATATATATATAGTGCTGCATCTTCCCTCCCATACTGTTATTGTTATAGACAGCTGGACTCTCCAAGCTGTGATTAAATGTATTTGGGTTTGGTACTCTGTTGTATTTTGTGGGCCTAAATGAAAGCAGTATTCAAATGCTTTGTTCAATTCCACTTTTCTAAAGCAATATCCTAATAATTTACTTTATTCCTTCTTTGTTGTGTCCATTATAATTTTATACCATAACAAAAATATATTTTCCTTTTTTTATGTGTAGTTATGAGCCTGAACTGCACCCTGGTGTCACTTACAGAATCAAAGATCCTAAGGCCACATTAAAGATTTTTTCTACAGGCAGTATTACAGTCACAGGTAGGGATATATTCATTTGTCAACCAGTTAGGTAAATTTGATTTATGGTTTCTTGATAAGGACATGACCTAGTTGAAGAGAATCCTTTCATCATTATTGTTGACATGGATAAAAATCATGTTTTTTAGATTTGGCAATCAAAGCAAAAAAAAACCTTGAAAATTATTCAGTAATATTTTTAGAATCAGTGTTATTGAAGTTGCAAATCCAAAGAACTAGAATATTTTTTTAGTTTAAGGCTACATTACTATGTATTTTCATCAAGCCTAAGTTATAACCTAAAGTTTTTGACTTTTGTAAGACAAACATTGATTGGCTCTACTGGATTTCTGTGTTTGATATTTTGAAACCCCACTGCTTGAAAAACTCATAGTAATTTGTATTTACAAATAGCATTGTACTTGATTTTTAAAATATTTAACAGACCTTTCAAATAATTTTGAGATTTCTCGTTTGAGTCCATTGTCTCTTCTAGCAAAAGTTTGCATATTACATACATATATACAAGTGCATTCTTTCATCTATATATTATTATTTTAAATGGGGTTTTTTGGAAAAAGAAAAATGTCTCTACTTTAGCTGATATTTGATGTTTATTTTCAGCACCATGTGTTTTGAATATTCAGCTTGCCATAGAGCATATATATCCCATAGTCTGCCAGTATAGAATGGAAAGGCGAATTGACAAAAAGGTTTTACTTTTTTCTTTCAACTGAAATTATTGTACAACGGCAAAATAAAAACTAAACTGTCATTAATTCTTAAGTAATTAATTATTAACTTTGGAAATGAAATTGCGTATACATTTTATTTAAATGGTAGTGCTTTAAAAAAAATTGTAAATGGTCATTTAAAATTATTTGCAGGTACTTCTGCAAGAGAGAAAGTATATCAGAAAAGGAGGAACTTTTATTAGCCATCCCATGCTTGATGTTGAAGATGATGAGATGGATGATGATTTTGATGATGAATCTGATGATCTCTTAGATGATGATTTTGAAAGTGATGTGAGCCAAGATTAATGAGGAACAACTGTATGGGTGTATGTCATGGATATGCTGTTTCGCTAATACAATGTGATGTAAAAATTCTCCACTTTCCACATCAGATATAATTGCATCCTTATGAATGTTTCATTATTGAATAAGAAAGGCTAGTTTACATTTCATCAATTAAGAACAGTAATGCTGATAGTAGAAAAAAGCTTCATATCTGCATAATTTTAATGAAATGGTAAATGAAACAAAAAAAACTCAACCTAATCTTTGAAAGTTAAAGAGTAGACTAATAAAGTTTTACATATGCAAAAAATTTCAGGTTAACTTTAATACTTTAGACTTTTATTTAACTCAATATAAAACTTTTACACAAAATTCTTAGACAAAGTTGAAATTATTCTAGCATAGGTCTTATATATTTAATGAATCAGTTTATAGATTATGTAGTATAATGAAAAAAATATAAAACAGTTTAAAATGTAAGGATATTTATATCTGACAAAATACCTTACACATAATTATAGTTAAATAACCACTCATTTTAATGTTTATCAATTGTACATAGAGGATACTAAAACAAGCTATTGCCATGTGTGCTATAATAGTTCAAAGAGGAATAATTTATAGCTGGTATAGCAATAACTATTTATTTTCTGTACATGCTACTTAAAAATGTGTAAGGCAATTTCTTATGAGTCCTTACAACAGTGTACATTTTTTTGTATCTACTCATTTTCAGGTGCTTTTGCAACCTGTTAGTGGTTGCATTTCACTTCAGTTTATCATTGTAAAAAGATAAATGGCGTCCTTTTTTTTTTGTTTATTTTTTACTGCTTTTTTATGAAAGGAAGTTTAATATGTTAACGCAAGTTTTAAAAATTGTTTTTAAAAACTTCCTCGTGTACGTTATTTTTTATATGCTGGGTTGAGCTGTTAGCTTAAATAGTTTCTAAAATATTAATTGTTATGTGTTATCTATTAAAGGGCAATTTTTTTAACACTTATTTATTTTTGTTTCAATAAGTTCTTCCATGTGTGTAAGTAAATTCTGTTTGGTAAAGTATTGAAATTAGAAAACAACAATATTCTTCTTGGATATCTTTTTTTATATCAAGATATTAACCATGAAGGTCACTATATCCACATGAATGCTCTTTCAGTAAAATGCTGGTTGTTAATCATTGATGCAAACATTTTTATCATTTTGTTTATTAATTTGAGACAAGTAAAAATAAGGACAGTAAGTAAATGGATTGGGCAAGAGTTCTGAAAATGTAAAGAGTATCTGAAATTCCTCAAGGATAGTTGTCCAGGGGAAATAAAGAGAACAAATGTGTTAACATTTCTATTTTTCAAGTTTTATATTACAGTTGTTGAGTGATAGCAGTATTCTTTCCAGAGTTGAAAACTGCTGCTTACATAATTAGATGCTAGTGTAAAAATGATCAGTTCATGAAACTAATGATTATTATAAAGCTGCTGGTTGGTATTGATAAACATTTTGATATTTAACTTAAGAATTGAGATACATTTGATTACTTCAGTTTTAAATACCAGGTAACATTTTAAACATCTTTAGATTACATAACTTTGCAAATGGATAACAATGTGTTGTGAAATTATTTTTTGTGTCCATATTTTCTTAATACATGGGGTTTATATATGACAAATACCATTAATGCACAAATTATCAGAACACATTTCTAAAATAAGACCTCTTGATATGTGCAAGGGTTCATGCCACTTCATTTGATGAATTAATAAAGAAATTAGATAGTAATTGAGTATTTTTAATTATGTATTTTGTGTTCAAAGCTGATTAAATTAAAATGCTCCTTTTTATATGGAAAAATCGAGTTGTTTTGTATGTACCAATATTTAGTGTGGAAGTGTTTGTTCATTTGTTTTTGGAATTAAATTTGTCTTTTTTTCAAAGTATTGAAGATATTTTAACCAATAGTTATTCACAGTGCAGACAGGGCATTCTGATTTACACCAAGGATGTCATGGATGGGACCTGGTTCAGGGAAAGTAAAGGCAGCTAGGCAAAATGCTGACCACACCATCCCTTCTAATGCTGAGGATAAGGAACATGAGCTCTACTTCATTGCCCTATGGATGGTTAGGTCTAAAAGGGAAATTTTTTCTAAAAATGTAACTTATATTGCAGATGTGTGGTAAATTCAAATTACCGTCACACACAAAAATTATCTGTATTTATTTGAAAGTTGAATTCATCAAGCCAGACTAATGTTAACAAATGGAATTTATTTTTAATACAACTAATGACAATGTAGTATACATCAACATTTAATCCTCTGGTCGCTTTGGGGGAGGTCCACAAGGCTGGAGCATTTTCTCCATGATATTGAAACGTACACGTGCTCTGGATTCATTTTCAACAAGACTAAGATGATTGAGCATGTCAAAATGTCCAAGATAAGAGGCCAGTGTATCCCTGTGCTGGTTTGTCAACCACTCCCATTTAGTTGTGTCTGCATGGCCAGTGCCGATATATTTGGACTGCAAATGTTCAAGCTGACTGTGGATATTGTACCTGTCTCCCATGTTCAAGCAACTATCTGAAATTAATATTAAAAATAAAAGTTAACCTAGGCATTACATAGTTTATATTTACAGAAATAACAACTGGCCTCATGGAATTTTTAATTTGCCATATATAGATTCTTAATTATAAACTATGTTAAATACACAACCTCACATTCTTTAAAATAAATTACTAGACATAGAAAAAATATATTAAAACATAAGGTTTATTCAACAACTGTGTCTGTGAAATAACACAAATGTGTGGTGGGCCAGGACAAAACTAATGTCTAGAATACCCTGGACTAGTAGTCATAGCAGGGGCGTAGCGAGGGGGGGCGGGGGGTGCGGACCGCACCGTGTGACACCATTTAGGGGGGTGACACCAAGGCAAAAAATAGCAAAATATATAGAGAAAAACTCGAGGGGGGGTGCAAATCGAAAATTTGAAAGTTTGCCTCTGGGGGGGGGGGGGGGGGTGACACCATTAAGTGCCGCACCGGGTGACACTCGACCTCGCTACGCCACTGAGTCATAGACTTAACTAGTAAATACATTTTGAAAAGAGGAAATTTTCTGTTTTAACTTAGCTCACAGTGTAGACTTTTCTAGACCCTAGATCAAGCCTAGTTATACAATGCACACAGAAAATTTTCAATTCCTATTTTTTTTAAATTATTTATTCAAAATTTGTATTTATGATTTTACTAATTGTAGTAATTATTTATAGTTAAGTAACTACTACTATGACATGGTGACTTAGCAAGATGGAGGAGGCAGAAAGGGTATTATCAGGAGGAAGGAATAGGAAACCAGGGGAGAGCAAATGAGGTGGCCACCACAGGTGTCGACCCTAAGGGGGCACCGAACACGCTAGAAAGAAAAAATAAAAAGGTCATTTGAGCTGCATTTCTAGATTATACACAAAGTTAAGAAAAAAGACTAATGCTTTGCTTTCCTAAGTGACTAGTTAAACTGCTTTCTACATTAATTTTTTTTACATTATAAAAGAAATTATTTTAGGCACCACCAACATTTACAGATAAAACTAAATTTTAGCGCAATGTATTCACCACTTGGCGTTCACCTCCAGTTGCAAGACAGTTTTTGTTTTATGGATCATTTAGACTAATTCTAAACATTGTCACCAATGTGATCGCTGGCTCACATTTTCTTGTCAGCAGGAGAAAAATCCCTATATGGTCGATGGGTATATGTGAATTTATACTGTTTGATATCAGCATACGCCAAGGCCTAGAGACAACATGGTCAAATGGTAGAGCTTTAGTCTGCTAGCCTAAAGATCTCTATTTCAGATCTCAGTTCAGACTTGTGACTGTAGTAATACATCCCAGAGTCAACCCAGCTTGAAGAGTAATTGACCTATTTTTGGGAAATTAAAGGCATCTGAGCAGACCACACCCTTCATATGATGAGGTCAAGAGACATGAACTCTGTCATCTGCACAATGGATAGCCAGGTCTAAAGAGGAATCTTTACTTCTTATGTCACAGCCTAGCTTGAGCACTATAAAATCTTAACACTAACATAATTTTCAAGTGTAAAACAAACAGTTAAATAAGGCATATTTATTATATTGATCTAAATTATATTTGAATTCTTCTCTAGTTTAGACAAAATTATCAAAATCAAAACAAAATTCATAAAAAATAAAATATAGGATGTTTTCCTATCATTTGTGTTTCAGTTAAGTTTTTTTTGAATACGCTCAACTGGAGGTGAGCATAAGGCGAATAAAATAAGCTAATATGACAATTTCCCTCAAAATAAATATCTGTGCATAAAGTGGGGGTGCCGGAGTGTCAGAATGGGTCATTACGCCTCTGTTTGAAGTGTAGGTGTAGGGAACAGCAGAAAAGAGTGGCAGGAGACAGCGAAGACTGGAAAACTTTAGCAGTTCAACAAGGAACTAAAAGGAATAATTATGATGATGATGAACTACTATTGAGACTGAGTAACTGGACTGGTGGTTGATTTGCCAAACCAAGTGAAGTACAAAACTATAAAAATGTGTCAAAATCATCTCATCAAGAATTTGAATTGTATTTCATTATTTATTTACTTTTACTACAGATTTACTAAAACAAATAGTGTAGGCCTATAACATTAATTAGCCTAGCCGCTAGCCTACTAATAACTAGTTAGTAGGCTAATTACTATTTAGGGCAATCTAGCGTTTTAGGTACATAGAATCGGCCGAGACTAGTAATGTGAAATAAGGTGACTTCTTAAATTTTAGTAATTTTTTCAGTTTTAGGACGATTTATGTTTTAAATTTACCAAAATGTTTCAAAGTTTCATTTATGTAGCTGTTTGTATTAAAACTGTTCAGTGATAAATAAAGACTAGAGATGTTTTCATCAGATGCAACCAAACTCATTTACTTTAGCAGCCATCTTGTTTAAGTATTCTTTTAGTAAATACTAGAATACCCGTCATCCGTTGGATAACTGTGGGCTTCGGGGGTCATCCATCAAAAAACATCACGTCTGTCACTCAGAGGCATAGCGACCCTTCCCGGCGCCCGGGGACAAACTTTTCGATTTGAACCCCCCCCCCTCAACCTTTCAATTTATTTTTCCAAACCATTTTAGCGCCCCAACATATGTCCCCCCCCTTCCCCCCCCCCGCCTCCCCTCCCCTCCCGCCTCCCCTCCTCGCTACGCTACTGCAGTGTCACTTATCGTCACAAAAACAGACCCCACATTCAAAAATATGTTTTTTATCTTTTAAAAACACCAAAAACAACGATTTCGGACTATCCCTTCATATACTGACGTCACAGGTGACCTACTCAACTCTACTTCACCTGCCCAGTGTCCCGCCAAGTCTCAGACAACAAAAACTATTCCAGCCGAGCATGTCTCTGACCACACTATCCCTTAATTTGCTTAGGACAAAGAAACAGATGAACCCTACTTCACCTGCCCTGTGCCCCGCGAGGTCCTGATAGTCAACCTTATCATTCACATATAGGGCTTAAGAAAAAATAATTGAAAACGTAAAAAAAAAAAAAAGTTCTATTAATGTTTATGACACTGACTTTAAAATTTAGCCTTCATTCTCCAAAGCAAATTTTAAAATGCTTTTCTGGCATATCTAGCCCTGGCCACCTATACAATGTTTAAATAATGTGAACACCCGCCATTTTGTTCGTGGTAAACATGGCCTAAAAATGATCGGCAGACATGCGTCCGGTCCGTACGCCATATTGTTGTTAGCAGCCGACCACGCCTCCAAGCTAGTGAGTAATCCTACTTTATCTAGATATAGAACGTAGATAACAAAAAAAGCCCATGTATTCTCGAATTAGATGATCATTGAAGCTAAACAAAGATTTATATAAAATAATTAAGGCCCGAAATAGATTCTAGATGTAGAATTTACATTAATCTAGATCTAGAATTTACATTGAGTCTAGTGACCTAGATCTAGATCTAGGCCCTAGGCTAGATTCTAGATTCATAACTTTCCTTCGACAGCAGATCTTTAGATCTAGAGAAATTTATTGTAAAACTAAATGAAAAAGACAGTTGAAAATTGGTATAAGTGTTGGAACGTAATAAATACAGCAAACGGACGTATTGTTAAAGTTAAAGCCGACAGAAAATTAGCTTTAGAACGCGTTAAACATTGGAATGGGAACACAATCTTCTTCGATAGGCCGCCATTATCGATGTAAAAAAATAAACACATCATGTGACGTCACTGTTTCCGTCGAGTCTAGTGGCTTTTCAAATCTTTTTTAAAAAAATGGGTTAATCTGCATATGAATAAATCAATTAATTAATTAACGTCTTTAAATAAATTTGTGATCAACAGTCTGTCTGCATTAAAAAATTATTCTCTACCTGCATACCATTTTACAGCTTTCCAGATAGAGTCGAACATATCACAATTTTCGATCAGGCAAACAAATAAATATTCAAACATGTAAACAAACTTGACTTTTAGTAGTATATAGATAAAGTGGGAGATTCAGGGGAAGCCACTCTATTTTACAGATGGCTGCTTTAAATATCAAATTTTGCTCGCAAACACTGCCGTTTAAAGTTAATTTCTGGCCTAAAGGCCTATTTCGCCGTTGATTTTGGTTTATTATTCAGTTATCTATAATATTTGACACAAATATATCACAATATTATGAATATAATTCTATTAAAGCCTTAACATTACTTTTAACAATGAGGCAACTTTTTTTCGAAATGACTACGCATCTCGCAGAGCGTGGCCCGTAACGAAGTGACTATGCGTCTCACAGGTTGGATCGCCATCTTGTGATTGAAAATGCTTACTTTTCCTTTTCCAACACATCCGGTGTAGTTGAGTCAACAGTGTGCCAGCTGTAGATAGTAGTTCATAGACCTGAGGCTCGGAGTTCCAACCCGGGGTTAGCACAACTAATACTGGTTTCTTTTTTACATTTTATTTTTTCATATTGAAAACATGACGAGTTATTCTTTTTTTTTAAATAAAATTTCCAAACATCGTCATTGGCGTGATTGCTTGCTTATGTTTACTATCCCGTGGGTGAGATAAATCCCACCACGACCCACGGTCGGCGGGGTCACTGTGACACAGAGTTCAGCAGGCCTAACGTCATAAATTAGAATTTAGATTTAGAATGAACACAAGTTCATGAGATCGTCTGTGTCTTCACTTCTCTCTTCTCTTCCCCCCCCCCCCACTCTCAAGCAAATTGAAAGTTTTTTAAGTTCACACAAACTAACAACTAACAACAACTGAGACCCTGAGTTTCTTCAATTTTCACTCTCACCACTGCTTCTCTCCACTTCTCTGCTTCAGTTTCAGAGTTTCAGTCAATCAAGTCACAAATGTCTAATTTTTAGCCTAAACTTTAAACTAGCTCTAACTATAAAGTATAAAGCAGACGATTTATATTCTTACCTTGAATTGTATCAGCACTTAAAAATCTAATCTAAAGGTAGAAAGATCTAGATTTCTAAATAAAAAGTAAACGATTGCTTTTGTTTGCCACTGTAATTATACTATTTTCGTATTTTGGTCGTTCTACTTTTTTAAAGACTAAAACAGCAGTACTTCCGGTTGTCTAATTTTCTAAATCTAGTATAAAACAGAAAAGAACATAAACAATACCAAGATATGCTCAAAAAAGTGATAATATAAATACAAAAACGTTGATTTTAAAAAAAATTTAAAACTGTATGTATGTATGGAAATAAGAAAAAGACAATTCTAATCTAGCTGGTTTGAATGCCTGATGAAAGCTTGTAAACTTTACAACTAACTAAAGGCCTGAATACAAGTCTACCTGTGGCGGATTGGGGGGGGGGGGGGGGGAGCAGCAGTCCGGGGGGGCCCTATTCTTTTAAAATCAGATGATTTACTTATTGGTAATTTTTAACTCTGCCTAATTTGTATCCCTTCCGCCTTTAGTTTTTACTGCTATGTCATAATTTATAACACGATCGCACATGATTTTTAGCGCAATTTCCATTCTGGAGAATTGCGTTTATTAACCCGTCATTTCTGGATGTATGAATGTATGAATGAATGGATGGATGGATGGATGTGTGTCCGCAGCTTTAAGTCGTATCTCCTCCTCAACGAAGCAATATCGATGACTAGTTCCAAAAGCAATTATGTTAAGCAAGTTACGAGGATGAACATAGGCCAAAAAAATTCCGGATTTCTTTCATGGATTTCCCGGAAAAGCCAAAAAAAACCTCGAAAAAAGCAGTTTTTGGCCCATTTCTCGGAAACCAGACCACTTAGCGACTTGAAACATGTACCAATCGATTCCTGCCATAATTTAGAACAATATTGCCGAAGAAAGTTTTCAAAAATATCCTTTCGTTCGGTAACACACATTTTTTTTTAACTAATTAAAATTTGGACCGAATTAGAAGGCATATTTATCCAACCACACCACAAGCGTCATCACGTTCAATAGCTGCGCCATCACGTTCAATGGCTGCGTCATCACGTTCAGTAGGCGCGCAATGGTTTTTAGTCATGTAACTCTATTGTAAATAAAACATGTAAAATACTGAAAAAAAAATTAATAAAAAACGTTTTAATAACTAACCAATGGTTTTACCAACCCTGCTCTTGATTTACGCTACGACAGAGCTATTTTTAGATAACATAAGGAAATTGCGCTTAAATGTCACTAGACTTTTTAATTAACTTGTTTTTTAAGTCGCAGGAAATAAAGTCACAGATGTGTATTTGCAAGGAATTCGTTAACACTTAAATGTTTTCAGAAAGTGCAAATCAGCATAAAATTAAACAAATGCCATGAAAACATTTTAGATATATGTGCTTGTATGTTTATTTGAATGGTAAAACACGTACAAATATTTAGTCTGAAGTATGTAGGTTTTCATTTCGTTATAGAATAGAATTAAGTAGAATGTTCCAACCTACTCTGTTTTCATACACCTTTATTGCCCACATTTATCGCCCTCATTACATCACAAAGCATTGGATCAAGCCAAAAAGTATACGTTTAACTAAAATGCGAACAATACACATTGTGCACGGAAAAGGCCGACAGAGGAAAGGCCTACGGCAAAACACATGCACATGCACACACAAAACGCAACTATGTGCCTACAATTCTTTTATAATTAATTTTTCTACCAGGTGTTTAAATAAATATGTAACAAAATTTGAGGTTGCTGTGTAAATTATCTTTTTATGTTACGTTTACTCATTGTGAAGATCAAAACCATCATGCCAGTACAATTTATAAATATATGTTACTAATGACCACCACCCATATTTATAAACACCCACAATTTTACCATTTTGAGTACGTAAATCAAAATGTTTCTTAATATACATTTGGGACTTTTTTCCGATACACTTTTGCTTTTGTGATTCTTTTATGTGACTATTTTCCTAGCAAAAACTGTGACTTATTTTAATGAGTTTTGCTTTCCTGTGAATTTTTTTTCCCGTTGACCGGTTTTAAAGAGGTGAGAAAGTGATGTAACAAAAAACAAATTGTTTTAGGTCTAATTTCTGCATAGGAATCAATCGATTAAATTATTTATGATGAAATAAAGGCAAAAGATGCAAAGTATTGTCAAGATGTCTCATGTGTACTGTCGACAAAACCTTGTCAAAACAGTCGCGACAAAAGGAGTGAATGAATGGCACACCAGTTACATGCAACGGAAATGTAGCGCGAGTGATTGTCTTTAACATTATGCGATTTCCTACAAGAGAGTGACAAGAGAGTAACACCGGTATGTTAGCTACTATTTATATTCAAAATAAGTGTTTTTGTTAAAATAAAAACATTGATAATGTATTACGATGTGCGGGGGGGGGGGAATACTAATCGTTTTAAAGTAGTTTTTGGATGACCCCTCAAGGGGTATAAAAACGGAGTTTCATTTTTAGTTTTAAAAAAAAAAAACTATGTTGATGATTTTGCTACCGATTTCCTCTTTTAAAAAATATACCAAACAAACTTAGGTCAATACGGCATGCAATAAACTTTGAATTCTGTATTGATTTCGATTTGGAGGGCTTTCTAAAATAAAAATCATTATTGGCGGGAAAGCACCAAGTTTACTACTGCACAAAAAAAGCCCACGAGCAAGCTGCGCGTCGCGCTCGACTGGCGACCAGTGTCACACGGCCCCTACCTGGCGTCCTTATGGGATAGGGCCAAGCAGGCGATGCGGCACTGGTGTGTACCACCTCGCCTCACCATGTTGATGTGACCCTATTTCCTTCAGCGTGTAGCTTCCTGAATGCTGGTCTTCATGGTCACGTAGTGAAAGTTTGTAAACAACCGATGATAGGATCTTTTGTTCAGTAAAGAGCGTGTATGTTTTATTCATGGTTGAAATATTGTTAAAATTTGCACAAGTGTAGACTAATTCGAACGTTTTATTATAGATTTAGACTAGATCAATAACCTTGCCTTAGAGTAAGAAGTCACAACTTCAATAAATACAAGCTGGATCTAGATTCTACTACTGGAGTAACTTCATTATTTGAGCCGGGTTCTTTCAAAAGTTTCACAAAAGAACTGTTTAAAAGGTTCAATGGTTAGAGTTGGATAGGCACAGACAGAGGAAATCTTCAATTAATTTGTATACATTCTAAATGTTGTCGATATAGCCTACTAAATAAATGATCTAGTCTCGTAGACCACCTTCACGTTGTTTTTTTCACAGTATTTTCTTAATGGAGTCCAAAAATTAAAAGTTAGCCTACTATGATCAGTCTTAAAAATATAGATCTAGTAATATAGATCTAGCATCAAATTTAAAAAAAAAATGATGTTGATAAACCTGGTGCATTTATCTTTTTTTTATGTAGCTCATCTTTTTTTTCCTTACGTGTAAGCTTTCAAACGCTTCAAGTTAGATGTGTTAGACGAACTTTGGGGTCATCCACTAATGACGTCACTTTTTTACCTCCCTACAGTCACACATCGTCACAAAAAGCCAACCCCCCCCCCCCCCCCCCACATGACGTCACACTCAGCCTAACCCTGAAACTACTTATCACGGTCACAAAAATTACGAACCCCTCCTCCTAATAGCATGACGTCTTTATGGACGACCCATTCGACGCTTATCATAATATGCTGCTATTTAATTTTTTTTTCAGGGTGGAAAATTTAATTACTATTTTCTGCATAATTATAGTCTAGTCTATGTTCGATGGAATAATTTTCTACTCTTTTTAAATAGTAGTCTAACCTAATTAATGAGAAATATAAATCCGTGTCACTGATATTAGTAAGTGGGGGCTTAACTGAATGTTAACATGATATAGTATATGACATACTCCGTGGTAAGCTGTGTTGACATATAGGTCAATAATCTCTTCGATCCACAGGGCGTCGATCAACGAGTTTATGGTTAGGCGTGGATGGCCTTGGCGTCACTCGACTACGTCATCGTGTGTTATGTGTGATTACAGCATGACCTGAACACAGAGAGGGATATTTAATTTAAACTCAAGATTTAACATCACACAATGTTTTTCTTCCAAGCTGCATGCACAAATCACATATAAACTTTTAAATCCTTCTCTAACAATGCATGCTAAGGACGTATTCCTATTTCCAGCTCTGATTGGTAAGTAACCTACGTTTATAATATTTATAATTTAATTAATGTTTATATTGGCTAGATTCTACGGACATGTAAGAATTAACTTCACCATCTTCAACATGCAGGGTTTGATGAGATTTTCTCCTATTGTGTTTTTTTTTTTGCTCGGCATTTTCTGTCGCGACTTCATGTGATGCTTGCACTAATACTGTGTTTCCTTGGTACAAACTTCCTGTTCGATCAAGTCTCTGACGTTTGCAACTAGCTTCAACTCATACCGACGAAAGAACTCCATATCTTTTTTTGGTGTGTTTCTAATGACTCGTCTCAAATGACGTTTTAGTTTTGAAGATTTCATAAACTCGTGACTGAGAACAACTTTGTACAGTGCGCTTTGTTTCTTCTCTATTCCCTTTCCAGTGATGTTAGTAAAACCGAATTTCAAAAATTCTTCTAAATATTTATGTTTTGTTTCAAATTACTAAGGTTTAGTATACCAGTTGGCGACCCCCCAGAAAGCCCTTCGCGACCCCCCTGGGGGTCGCGACCCCCAGGTTGGGAACCCGTGGGCTAGACTCTAGTAATTCAATAAAAAATGTAAACATTCTAGGTGTCCAGTTATCTAAATCTGGTCTATAAGTAGTCTACGTTTCTTGCACTAGGCTTAAAGTGGAAAAACAAGTTCAGCCGCTAGAATATTATCACCAATGCAGTTCGATAGGATAAGTTGTGACCAGTGGCGTAGCGAGATCGGGTGTCACCCGGTGCGGCACTTATGGTGTCCCCCCCCCCCCCCCCCCCAGAGACGTAGCGACCAGTCCCGGGAACAAATTTTCGATTTGCTCCCCCCCTCAAATTTTTCTCTATATATTTTGCTATTTTTGCCTTGGTGTCACCCCCCCTAAATGGTGTCACCCGGTGCGTTCCACACCCCCGCCCCCCCCCCCCTCGCTACGCCTCTGGTTGTGACCACGAGGAAACGGCATAGCAGAGGCGTAGTGACTCATTCCAGCCAGGTGCGAACTATCAAATTTAAGCCACCACCAACCCCCCCCCCCCCTACCTTTTAGACGCTATCCCTTAACAGTTATTATGTCACTATATTGAAAACAAATTAGTAGGGAGAGCCGAACAGTAGTCTATTTTTTTTAAAAACTTCGACTGTGTATCATTCAGTAATGCGACTCTAAAAGAGTTTTTTTTAAAATATAGTTTACCTCGTTTAGCGCCCCCTTACGGTCGGTGGCCGCGCCACCCATCCTCCCCTAGCTACGCCTCTGCGGAATAGTTGAGCAGGAGACAGTGTTTCTTCCAGGCATCTCTTCGGGGAATCTACCGCTCCTCGAACGAAATGGAATGGAATTTATATAGAAAACATAATTTTACTAGTGTCCGCCCCCCCCCCCCCGCCCCCCCCCGCGAAGAAAAAGTCTGGAAGATGGCATGAACCCATAAGTTCAGACCCCCGGATATATGAGACTCGTCAGCTGGGACAAGTGTGGCTAGAACTCTTCACCTTGACATAGTGTTTATATTGATTAGTAAAGCTATTTATAGCGTTGTGTACAGAGTTTCTTCCAGGCATCTTACCGCCCCCCCCCCCGAACGAAATGAAATTTATATAATTTATATAGAAAATATATACTTTTAACAGTGTCCGCCTCCCCCTGAAGAAAGTCTACCCCCCCCCGGAGAAAAAAGTCTGGAAGAAACACTGGTTGTGTATACATGTAATTATGTTTTGATGTTTTGTTTGGCACACGCGGTCACTATTTCGGTGATCCATTTTCAGGTTAATGACGTCATTTAATTAAGTTGACTTTTAATATTTTTTTTACATTTTCCCTCTGTTAATAACAGAAGTTTTATTGTACATTTATAGCCCAGTGAACAGGGGAGAGCCATAAATAATGCAACATGTTTTCTAAAGACCGTGACTCGACATAAACAACGTCTTAAACATGCTGCCCTATGCCAGGCACTTGCTGGCACTTAACGTTTTACCCCGTGTGTTGTTCAGGTCTTAGAACGTACCATCTGCATAGCCATTCGAGATTAGTTATTCCAGTGCTGCATATATTTAAAAACTGCGTTTTAAGTTGCTTCACCTTTCGTGACCTTAGGATAGAAATTAGGATTTCTAATTAGGGCATATCGTTGAAATGATTCATACATTTTAGTCATTTGTAGTTGTTGTTTTTTTAATAATAGATTCCTTGAATTTAATAATAAGCCATGTTATAACTGGTCAACTGGCAGAGCTATCTGGCAACCTCTTGATACTAGCTGGAAGAGCTATCTGGCAACTTCTTGCGTAGTTGGCAGGTTTATCTGGCAAATGTACACTTGTTGCTACTTGAATGTTGTTGTTTGCGCTGTGTAAATAAAACAAAACTATCACTGACATGACACACTGGGTCCCTGTCAACACGAGGCGACAAAAGCAGTCAGAAAAATAAAAACCTCAATTTATCTAGGCCCTGCTTTACATTGAGCACATTACAAAGTAAAACTAATTTAGGGGCATGTAACCTCACCCGCTCAGTCTCACATTCATACATCGAAAAAATACATAACACAACACAAACTTATCTACCTTGACGCCTACACATTTTAATACTCAATAGATAGTTTATTAGGCAAAAAAAAATCGTTATCGGGGCTTGAAAAATATAGTTTATAGGAGCATCCATGCAATCCGTGTTGCTTTTTATGTGGATACGCTTGCTTCAGATGCGTATCAGGTGGGGAGGGGGTACACACAGTGGCGTAGCGAGGTCGGGTGTCACCCGGCGCGGCACTTAATGGTGTCACCCCCAGAGGCGTAGCGACCCTTCCCGGGGACAAACTTTCAATTTTCGATTTGCAGCCCCCCCCCTCCCACCATCAATCTTTCGATTTGACACCCCCCCTCAAACTTTCGATTTGCACCTCTTACAAGACTATTTAACACTCGAATTAATCATTCAATTAAGCGAAATTATCATAATTTTTCCCTATATAATTTGCTATTTTTTGCCTTTGTGTCACCCCCTAAATGGTGTCACCCGATGCGGTCCGCACCACCCCCCCCCCCCCCCGCTACGCCTCTGGGTACACATTAGCGTCCCGGGCTAAAGAGGGCAAGTTTGTTTTATTTTATTATTTTAAAGTGTATTATTATGAAGGGATTTTTTTTTACTTGCTTTACTCTTGGTCAAGCTTTACGTTGTTATTACGACAGTTACTGACATCACTGATGTCACATGACTCCCGTCATGCCTCGTGCAATTAAAAAAAACACGAACGATTACGATCTAGGAAATAAATAAAGTTTGAAAATTTTAAACGTGAAATCTGAACCATTTGGTGATGATAGTATCGAACAGAGTTTCTTCCATGCCCCCACCCCCCTGAAGAAAGTCAACCGCCCCCAGAACGAAAAAAAAAGTCTGGAAGAAGCACTGGTATCGAATCATTGAGGCGGTGATTTTATTGTATGTTAAATCTACCCACAATTTACAAGTAACAAGTCATTTATAGCTAAATTTAGATTGTTACTACCCGACACTGATTAATTATATTGCATATGTTTAAAGAAGATAAGAACGCCATCTGTTATCTAGGAATACACTATGTCCCCTGTGCACTATCAAAGTGTAAAGTGAACACGTCTACAGTATGACGTGAAGTTATGTGAACGCTTCCACAATGTCATTGAACGATACATCAGCGTGCGGTGATTTCTAAGACCCCGGAGTTGAAGTATATAAAAATGTTGGCATTAAAATGTGGTTTAGCTACGTATTACACTAGTTGACAAACCACCTTTTATCCCCGACCATTGTGCTCTGTATTGAATACACGCTTTGATATAGGGCGGAGAACACAATTGAGCCAAGTCGTTCACAAAACTCAAAACCTTTTGATGAATGCAACAAGACTAAACCCTTTCATGAGCTCCCAAAAACTTCTCACAACTTCACACTGACAGCATATAAGGTGTTGTATTTTTTTATGATTGATTTTCCGAGGCAAAAACTACGGTCTTATTTTGAACTGTGTCTTTCTAATGGAAAAAAAAACAGTTATTTAATACTTTAAGACAGGGGTCTCCAAAGTTTTCAGCCCGAGGGCCGCATTAACTATCAATTTTCAGTTCGGGGGCCAGTTAGTTCCAGGCATGTCTTTGATTTTTCTGGGCAAAGTTCCTCAGCCATCACCAACAAACGTTTTTTCCGTGGACAAAAAGATCTCCGCGGGCCGGATGAGAGGACCTCGCGGGCCGCATACGGCCCGCGGGCCGTAGTTTGGAGACCCCTGCTTTAAGATAACATTAACTGTAAGCTTCCAATTGGTATTAGGTAAAAATCTGTCACACCGCTTCTAGCATAAACACCATTACATCCTCATTCACCAAACTAATTCTCGCTATCTCGCTGTTATGATGTGTGACTTACACTCCCCCCCCCCACTCACGATGTTAGTCGTCGGATTGAATCCACGGCTGACTGGCTAGTTCATACCCATCAAATAGCAACATCCTTGTGTCAACTTAAGCTTTCTTTTTGAACAGGCTCTACGTTTTTTTAAGCTATGTATAAACACACATTTCAAGTGTCGTAGGCAGGGGTTAGAACCTTGAGATTGACACCCCCCCCCCCCCCATCAAATAAAGTGGTATAACGTCACGTCACAGACGTCGCTGTGCTCGTATCGTTTTACGCTTTCAATTTTAACACTTTAAATATCACGGCAGGAGATAAACTGCACCCCCCCCCCATGACACATTCCTACCTACGTCACTGTAGTGTATTCATACTGTATAGCCTCTAGTGTAACTAGTCTTATAGTGCATCGTTCCCTTGACTAATGAATACCTGAAGCTAATGAGGTCGTCAGGGCGATGTCGACCTAATGTACTGTGTACCTATACACCCACTGTTACCTTGTTTGACGGTTGCAAAGACTAGCGTGCCTGTTCCTGATTACCTTTTATCTACCTGAGTACCGGGTCGTATTTCCGTTGTACAAATCCTTTTTGTCCGATCCTCTGTCTTTTGGGAATATTCATTTCATCTGTTTTTCTTTCTTTATTGGGCTACTGTTTGTTCTTAATACCTCCACAAATTAATTGCAATAGGTCGTTTTTTTTGTTGTTTTTTTTTTTAAATTACAGCGTAAGAAAAAAGTGCTTGATGGATGTTTATAATTTGTATGACTTTGTCCTCGTCACCATCTTGTTTTGTTTTTGAAAGTTTGACCATTGTAGTTCTTGTTGTAAAGTTACATCGGATGGGCTTAAGTGGAGGGGGAGGTCGTTTGTACACGCGTTATCCCCTAGCCAGCAATACGTTTCTTTCAGGTATCACTACAGGCGTACCTACCCCCCCCCCCTCCCTCGCTGACAAAATCGTAATATTTGTAATGTATGTTGAAAATATATGCTTTAATCAGTGTCTCTATCACCCCCACCCCCAGAGAAACATGTCTAAAAGAAATAAATAACACTGGACAAAATCAACGCAAAAATTGGAAAGCTGCCATCACTTATTCAGTTCAACTGAATGACGTGTTCGTGATTGAAACGAACTTGCTGCAGGCCGATTTGATTGGATTTGTAGAGGGGGGGGGGGGGGGGGAATACAGCTCCGTCACAAGGCGGGGGGGGGGGGGGCGCTGAGTGCGGTACTCACCGAGTGAAAAATTGAAAAATCGTAAAATTTGGTGTCCAAACAATGTTCCATCCAGTAAATTGTTACAGAAAGGGGGGGGGGGTGTAACACCCACAGTCTCGGCACCGGTTGAATGGGTGAATGTTTAAGGTTTTCCATGACATTGTAGTTGATACGTTTTCATCTCACTTTTGTAGTATTTCTGACGTTATGTGGTGACCTGGTTTAAACATATCTAGCGCGTATTGGGCTGCATCGCTAACACTTCGCTCGTTAATAGATTAACGTTTAAAAAGGGTTTCTACAAATTTTAGTTTTTTAACTTAATACATTTTCATCCTATTTGTGTAGTGCTCCTGACGTTATGTGATACATTTTCATCCTATTTGTGTAGTGCTCCTGACGTTATGTGATACATTTTCATCCTATTTGTGTAGTGCTCCTGACGTTATGTGATACATTTTCATCCTATTTGTGTAGTGCTCCTGACGTTATGTGATACATTTTCATCCTATTTGTGTAGTGCTGCTGACGTTATGTGATACATTTTCATCCTATTTGTGTAGTGCTGCTGACGTTATGTGATACATTTTCATCCTATTTGTGTAGTGCTCCTGACGTTATGTGATACATTTTCATCCTATTTGTGTAGTGCTGCTGACGTTATGTGATACATTTCATCCTATTTGTGTAGTGCTGCTGACGTTATGTGATACATTTTCATCCTATTTGTGTAGTGCTCCTGACGTTATGTGATACATTTTCATCCTATTTGTGTAGTGCTCCTGACGTTATGTGATACATTTTCATCCTATTTGTGTAGTGCTCCTGACGTTATGTGATACATTTTCATCCTATTTGTGTAGTGCTCCTGACGTTATGTGGTGACGTGGTAGCCCCGACGTGCCCGAGTGTGGTAGCTTGCATAGAGGAGTTCACGTCCACTGTGAAATACGTGGGGCACGATATTGGCGAGTACTGCAGGTATGTCAGTCTATAACAGTGAGTACTGCAGGTATGTCAGTCTATAACAGTGAGTACTACGGATTTGTTCTGGGGTCAGTGGCTATAACAGTGAGTACTGCAGGTATGTTCAGTGGCTATAACAGTGAGTACTGCATGTATTTCATGTATCAGTGGCTGTTCGGTGAGTGGTGGGAAGGTTCCCATGGTGTGGGCCAAGTGGAGATTAAGGTAAGCAAAGGTTTGGTTAGCCAAGTCTGTCTTTAGTCCAACCTCCAACCCTAGTGGCATACAGCAGCAGGTAAATATTCCATGCAAAATCCCTTTTTCTTCGCTAAGCATTACACAAATACTCAGATCTGATAAGTTGCAGAAATATTTTTCATTTCATTTATAATAGATAAATGCATGCAAGTAATGGAGTCTTATAATGATGAACATATAAGACATATAAGATGATTATTATAAGACTCCATTACTTGCATGCATTTATCTATTATAAATGAAATGAAAAATGAAATGTGTGACATTATGATAATAATTGACATTGTGATGTATGACATTGCACTAAACATGTGATATTGCAACAATACATGCCATTGCACTAAAATATGGCATTGCAACATGTGACATTCCAACAATATGTGACATCGCAACATGTGACATTACACTATGCATGTGAGATTGCAACAACCAAACTTCTGTTTTCCAAAGAATCCATTCCGTTCTGCTCAAATGCCTTACAAATGCACAGTGCGAACCCTTGACTCAAATCCACAAGGATAACGAACTGAGGAATTACAAAGACAGTGATAAGGACTGCAGTAAGTCTATTTTATACCGTCTTTTCATTCTTTTTTTTTTTCATGGTGGTCAAGCTTTGTTTAATCAACATGTATTTAAGAGTGTTGCTTACTATAAACTTACTCTCAACAATATTAGTTTTTTTTATCCTGTCCAAAATTGCTCAAATATGACTCTTTTAATTTATAAATAATGGTCCCCCTTTCTTTTATTTTCTATAGCAAGGGAAGCTACTCAAAATATTTGTTAGAATTAATTGTGAATTTTTTACTTTTAAACAGATTCAGCGTGGGTGGCCACTCCAGGGCTGTCCATTATCTTGATGACCATCACAGTTTGGTTGTTACATGCCTGCTGACCACTGGATCTGACACATCCACAAACCAATCAGTGTAAATACATGTTTTAAATCTTTATTATTGTAACTCAGATGTGTACTAATGTTATAGTTTATTTTGTATTTAGGTGAATGCCAACACTCAGTTGTAGCTATAGTAACACTATAGTTTCATTGTCACCTATTCTAATCTATAACTATTTTAACTAATACTTGAATCTGCTTTAAGCCCAAACTTTGTTTTTAGCTGTTTCAACTTTTGAATTGTTTGAAGAAAGATGTACAAGATGCTGTAGCATTGTAAATATGCACTAAAATGGTATTGTCATAATTAGATCTTATCATTTATTAGTGTAATATAATGCATGTTTATAATTGGTACCTTTCAATCTAGATTTTAATCTTGAATCTGCTTTAAATGTATTTACATTGTTCATTGGTTTACAACCGATTGTGAAAAAAATAATTTATTTAGGGATTTTATTTTGTATTTATTGCAAATACCTTTTTTTAATATCAATTGAAATACAAGTTAATTGTATTACTTGGCTAAATTCACACTAAAATTAGCAAAGGGAAAGATTAGTTTAGTGAAGGGGTTGAAATTAATAATTAGCAGAATCAATAATTCAAAAGTTAGTTGAATATTTGAATTGTACCTTAAATTGTACATAGACGATGCCATTTTATTCTGCACATGTATCCCTGCAATTAATGGAGTTGTTCGGTAAGTAGATGAAGAGCACCACTGCTCATGAGTTTAACTCCAGGGCTGGAGTCCTGACCACCTAATCCTATCGTATACCAAGTATGGATAAACAGATGAATTTCTTTTTATTGTCAGAACTTGAAGAGAATTTTTTTTTATTTGTAAAATATTTTTTTTACTAATGTTGCATTTCATTTTGTTGACTTCTAGCACTACATCATTGTTTTATTGATACCCACACAACCAACACCACATATACTGCTTATGTAAAAAAAAAGTCAGTTTTCTTTTTGAAAATTTATTGCAAAATAAATCTCGTTCAAGCATTACATTAAAAGAATCTATTAACAGGATTCTGTTAGGTAAAATAATGTACATGTTGCAAGCAAAATATTTTATTTAAATAATGCGGGAATAGTTTGTTGAAATGTGAATGAAATATTTAGACCAGTCCTTAGAACAGACTTCAATGAGGGTGAAATCCATAATTACAGATTCAGTAGTTGGTGAATGGACTATAATTTAGCCAAATCACCCTTTACCCCCCAATAGGCAGCTATCTACGGCCATTGAGGTCAAACATGCATATTCTGGATGTAAACAAAACTGTGTTTCAATACACTGCTAAAGTCAGTTAACTCTGTTTAAACTTGTGATTTGTTTCATTAAAGTGTAAATAACTGTATCCTTCATGTTTTTGTTTTTTTCTAAGATCAATGAGCAATACCATCACCAGAGGTAGTCCGCTGTAATAGGAATTTAAATGACTACAATTGAACACATTGTCAATTTCTCATATTCATCATTTGCAACATTGCAAATAAGCACGCCAAAAAGCTACAAACTAATTTGTATTTAGAAATCTTGAGACAGGGTTTCTTTTAACATCATCAAAATTAGGCATTTTAAAATGTGAAATATGAGGCCTCATGAGTTGTGGCATATTTAGGCATGTTGAAATGTGGCATATTTAGGCATCTTGAGTGCTGGAACATTTAGACATCTTAAAGCTCCTGACTATCAATATTCTCCTGACTGTATCAATATTCTTCTGCCTCATCTTCCCCACCGGCCTGGTCAGCTGAGTCCACTCCAACTTCTTCATAGTCTTTTTCTAACGCAGCCAAGTCCTCGCGAGCTTCAGAAAACTCACCCTCCTCCATCCCTTCCCCCACATACCTGTCAAACAATAGACACCCTGTTAATATAGCATCATTTTAAGTTATTCTTGTTGTACACCCAGTAAACATCTCTTTATGATCTTAATGAGTGTAAACTGGTTTTCTTGTGATTAAGGTTAGACTTTTTGTACTAAGAAAATAATTTGAATGTAAAATTTTACAAAGAGGCTAAGTGAAAAAAATGTATCACTTTGGAAGTTACACAGTAGCCTGTTTTTTGTTCTACCAAGAAAATATTTGCTTTTCTTTGTAGTGTCGCCCCATCAGTATTTTTTATATGAAGGGGGAGAACTGGCTTGTCTTTCTAGGGGAGGTAATCCATGAATAACTAAAATACAACTAAAATTGTGGGCCTTGTTAACGAACATGCCCATGATTTAATCAATATAAAATGAGCATAAAAACAAAGGTAAGTGAAAAAGGAACCTACCAGTGCACGAAAGCTCTCTTAGCGTACATGAGATCAAACTTGCGGTCCAGTCTAGCCCAGGCCTCAGCTATGGCGGTGGTGTTGCTCAACATGCAGACCGCGCGCTGGACCTTGGCCAGGTCACCCCCGGGCACAGCAGTGGGGGGCTGGTAGTTTATACCCACCTGTTTGTTGTTAAGTAAACGTAAAACTTACAATATGATCAAACTGATTAGGGCTGTCCATAAACGACGACACACTCCTAATGACGTGGGGAGGTTCGAACATTATTGATGATGTATGACAAGGTTGTTTTTTTTTAATGTTAAATTTTGGTTTCTTTGGTAACACTAAAGCATACATCACCTTAAAGCCGGTTGGGCACCAATCAACAAACTGGATGCTCCGCTTTGTTTTAATGGTTGCTATGGCAGCGTTGACATCTTTGGGTACTACGTCGCCACGATACAACATGCAGCAGGCCATGTACTTGCCGTGACGTGGATCACACTTGACCATTTGATTGGCTGGCTCGAAGCAGGCGGTGGTGATCTCAGCAACGGTCAGTTGCTCGTGGTAGGCCTGATAGGTTAGTTCAAGAATCTGGTTTACTTTAGCAATATTTTGGCACGAATACTTTAACAAGAATCTGATTATCTCTAGCATTTTGACAAGATACAGTTATAACCAGGGTTGTCCATTAGCGACGACACGCTCTTAGTAGGCCTTCTCATCTGTATAACCAAACTACCCACCTGTATAACAAACTACCCACCTGTATAACCAAACTACCCACCTGTATAACCAAACTACCCACCTGTATAACCAAACTACCCACCTGTATAACCAAACTACCCACCTGTATAACCAAACTACCCACCTGTATAACCAAACTACCCACCTGCATAACCAACCTACTCACCTTCTCCGCTGAAATGACCGGGGCGTATGTGGCCAGGGGGAAGTGTATGCGCGGGTAGGGCACCAAGTTGGTCTGGAACTCCGTCAGATCCACGTTGAGGGCGCCGTCAAACCTGAGGGAGGCGGTGATCGAGGACACGATCTGGCCGATCAGTCGGTTCAGGTTGGTGTAGGTCGGACGCTCAATGTCAAGGTTACGCCGGCAGATGTCGTAGATGGCCTCGTTGTCGACCATGAAGGCGCAGTCGGAGTGTTCCAGGGTGGTGTGGGTGGTGAGGATGGAGTTGTACGGCTCAACAACGGCGGTGGATACCTGCAAGATACAGACTTTTTTTTACATGAACCTTTGAACCTACACTCTGGAGATCTTTGGTTGGCGACCCATACCCCAGCAGTTGTGCTTGGCAATGATGATGATGATTGAACAAACACCAACAGCGGTAAAACCTTTTTAAAAAAATTTTTACTGCTCCTCCAGAACTATAGCTTTAACAAAGCAAACACAGCTATTGCTAAAAGATGCGAATCAATGTAATAATTGGGGAAAAAAACTGCCGAAAATTGCGAAAGCTAC